>NC_064812.1:18439116-18657079 GCF_023721935.1 Panthera uncia | reverse complement strand
TCCCTTCCTCCTTCCCTCCTCCCTTCCATCCTTTCTTCCCTCCCTCTCTCCCTTCCTCCCTCCCTCCCCCTCTCTTATCTATCTATCTATCTATCTATCTATCTATCATCTCTTTGTCCCCCAAAGAAGAGCTAGGTCCAAAAGAGGGAGAGCAGGTAAGTGCCCCAGAGGCCAAGCCAAACTTGCTCCACCCCACCCCAAGTAAGAGAAAGTGCAGACCATGGCCCCCTCTCCACCTGAGGACCCTCAGCTAGGACACTGTCTCGTGTTGAGTCAAGGGAAAACACTGAATCAGAAAAGAAACTCTGTTTTAAAATGATAGGATCGAGTTTTCAAATAACTGGAAGTGTCCAGAAATTGTGGAATATGCCTAGGGTGTCAACATGGGAGGGAAGAGGGAGATTTCACAGAGTAGGATGGGAATGGAATGCTTTCGTGTTTATACCCCACTGAGTTTGAACTTCTCAATGACCACACAACCACATAAATATGTAGCAACTTAGATGTGCAGATATTTTAGAAATCGTGTTATGTGTATATACATGCATATATATGTAGCAATGTGTATGTATATATGTGTGCCCACACATTTTCCTGGAGATATTCTTTGTCAGAGCTTGGAAAATCTGGACATATATAAAAGAAGAAGACAAAAATCTTCCAGGATCACCCATCCTGTCATCACATTTTATCATATAAATGTATGTTAAAACTCTGCCCCATTGAGATACATTGTATACAGTCACTACTTAAGACGTGTGTTAATACTGCTGAAGTGTCCTCTAAAGAAGTTAGACCTATTAACACTGTCTGTGTGCCGTTGACTGCTTACAATGTGGTAATAGAACTGATACCACTACAGAAACTTTTTTATGTCGGTGTGGTGAGTGAGAAATAGAAGATTGTAATGTCCTTCATTTGTATTTATTTTATTATTAGAGAAACTACATTTTTATTAGATGTGTTCTGCCCTATATATATGACCTCTTCTCTGATCTATTTTAGACTGTTGCATATTTTAAAAAGTTGAAGCGTTTATTTTCGTTTTAGAAGAAATATTTATATACTAAGCCTGTTCATCTTACATAACGTATTTTGGAAGTATTTTTCCTGTTTGAATTCAACTTATAGTACTTTTTGTGCTACAGATGTTTTTAATTGGTAGGCAGTCAAACATATCAATAATTTCTTTTGAGATGCTTCCTTTGTTTTTCTGCTTAGAAAGGCTTTCCTCATTCTGAGAGCTGAAAAATCGTGTCCATATTTTATTCTACTTGGTTTATTGTTTTATTTTTAAAGATCGAACTCTTTAATCTACATGGGACTAATATTGATTCATGTTCAGTAGTTGGGGTCAACTCCCCTCACAGTTAAACCAGTTACCAAGTAACATTTACTGAAAATTTATTCTGATTTAAATCCAGTAATGGTTTATTTCCCTCCATTGCAGAGAATTGCTATGATGTAGGGTGAAGGACACAGCCTTTATAGTCACACCCTGCCCCCCAGGGGATTACGTGGTCTTTCGCACTTTTGTAATTTGCTCGATGAGAATTAGGACACTTTACTTAACATGCTCAGTTACTCTGTAGGGTTAAAATGGCCTACTAGTATCTTAGAGGGCTATGAAAGAGGATTAAATGAGATAAGGCATCTGTAATGCATCATTTTGTAAGGGTTAAAACATTAGTTGTATCCTTTTGTGTATTGTTTGCTTGAAAGCATTCTGGACTGGACCCAGAAAATGAGAGGACTTTACAACCCTGCTGATTTTCTGAGCAACTCACTTTACTTTTTGTGTGTGTTTCGGTCATAATTTCTTTTTAAAAACATGTTTATTTATTTATTGCGAGAGAGAGAGAGAAGAAGCAGAGGACTGGGGGGAGAGAGAGAATCTCAGACAGGCTCCTCACTGTCAGCACAGAGCCCGACGCGGGGCTCAGTCCCACAAACTGTGAGATCATGACCTGAGCCGAGATCAAGAGTCCGATACTTAATCAACTGAGCCACTCAGGTGCCCCTCAGTTATAATTACTATAAGCGATGGTTTCTTATGTCACAGAGCTGTTTGGGTTTTAGGCTCAACTGAGAATGAGTCTGTGTTTCTTAGTTCTTTCTTTCCCTGTTTGTCTCTCTTTTCGTGTGTGTATATATAAGTGAACATGTACTCAGGTAATATATATGTGTGTGTGGGGGGGACAGAGAGAGAGAGGAAAGGAGAGAAAGTGCTTTAAAGGCTGTAAAGCGCTGCGCAAATATAAAGTACATTTTTAAAGATTTCCCAAAAGTACTGGAAGCATAGATCATCTTTAGAGACCGGGTTCTTAGTTATATCCTTGACTTGGCTTTATTAAACTGAGAAAAATTCAACCTATTATGCAGCTGCTTGCTTTCAAGTAACAGAAACGGACTCTGGTTGACTTGTGCAAAGAGGGAATTTATTGGAAGGATATGGTGTTGCTCACGGAACAGAAGGGAGCCCGAAGAGCAGAGGGTGAGCAGCAGCTGTGTGCGTTGGGGGCAATGGGAGGGGAAGGGCAGGAACTGATTAAACATGTTCCCCTCAACGCTCCTTTCCCTGAGAGAAAGTTCTGTGTTCAGTTTTGGTTTGGTTTTTTCTTTTTTCTTTTTCTTTTTCTTTTTCTTTTTTTATCATTGTGATGTACGTGATACATTTCATCATTTTATCATTTTTTATCATTGAAGACTTGAATTTGGAGGAGGAACTTTAGTGACCCCAGCTTATGTCACGTGCTTGCCCTGTTGGTTAGAGATGCGTAGGGTGATCCACTGACAGCTGTCAGGCTATGTCTGGAGAGTGCAGAGGGAATTTCCCAAAAGGGACTTGGAGTGACATTCATAGAAAAACAGAGACGTGACTGTTGGGGGGCCTACACACAGCAAATGTCCCAAAGTCACATCAGGTTTGTTTCTGGCTCCAACGTTAGGGGAGCCCGGCAGAAAGAAGCAGCCAGGAGAGGACTCGGGATAAAAGCCAAAAAGCCGTTCTTTTGGCTTGTCTAACAAAGTCCCAGCCTCTAGGACGTAGTCAGCATGGCCCTTGTCCCTGACTCAACAACAGTCCCGTCTTAAAGAAGGGCAGAGGTAAGTAGAGAGATCTATGGTGCTGATGCTCCCAGGGGCCCACGCGGTTGACCTTAGGGAAGATTTGCTGTTAAGATACTGTAGTCCAGGTGGCGCCTGAGTGGCTCAGTCAGTTAAGCATCCAACTTCGGCTCAGGTCATGATCTCAGGGTTCGTGGAAGCTGCATCAGACTGTGTGCTGACAGCTCAGAGCCTGGAGCCTGCTTCAGATTCTGTGTCTCCCTCTCTCTGTGTTCCTCCCCCGCTCATGCTCTCTCCCTATCTCTCAAAAATAAATAAATGTTAAAAAAAAAAAGATACTGTAGCTCAGGACCATGGCCACAAGCAAGCACACAATTCGCCACAGCTGAGAAAAAGCAAAGGCGGAACACGAATTCTTCGTCTTAAGACTCAAGACTTTTCTGCTTGAGTGTAATTAAATCCCCTTAAGTCTGTTTCTAAAGACAAGAAATGGAAACATGAATTCATAAGCTGTACCTTTCTCTCTGTGCATGTTCCTGAGGGAAGGTGATCCGTTAGAAACACAGGCAGACCTGCCAAGAGCAATAACGGGGCAGGCTCTGTGGGTGAAAGCAGGCTGTAGTTAAAGGCTTTCCCTGAGAATCTTGCTCATTCATTAATTCTAGCCTTGGAAGTGGGCCAGGCTGTGCGGTTTCACCGCAGCAAGGGGCAAGATCCTAATGATTCAGTGTTCTTTGTTGCCTTGTGTTTCACTTTTTCTAGTAATACACTTTGAAGAATGGAAAATTGAGTTTTCAATACTTTGTTGTTTGCTGAAGCTAAATCTAGAGGTAATTGAAGCCAGTTGAAGGCCAAAGGGAACAGCCAAGGTAAAGCTTGGTGCACAGAGGAGGCTGGACGACTCAAGCCTGGTGCCTTAGTGGATCCCGCTGTCTCCTGTACCGCTTCTCCCTTTGTGTTGTGTTGGAAGCTGTGGTTGCAGTCCGTGTTCAGAGAATCAGGTTATTCACTGGAAATAATGCTTTTCAACATTCGTTTTAGATCAATACTACTTTAATCTGCAGAAGGCATAGGACCAGGGTTACAAGAAATGGTTTCTCAGTGGACAGTCATGTGTCGCCATACTTTGCTTTAAAATCTTAGGAGATTAAAGTACCCTTTTTGCATTTTCTGGATGGCTGACTAAACCTTAACTTATTAAATTTATATTCCTATGTGGCCTCCATAAGAATACATGGGGCATCTTGAGAAAATGAAATCATTTTGTTTAATGATGCCCAAATAGATGATTTGAGCATATCTAACAACTATCTGGAGTAGTTCTTGGCACAGAGTAGCTGATCTATAAATGTTAATTGAATGAATAAATTAGGTTACTTTCCTGAAACAACCCATAAATGTAGAGGAAAATTTCATTCGAATAACGGTTTGACCAACTCAGTAAACTCTTTTAGTCTGGTGGCCTTGTTAAAACATAGTTGATCTTCAGACTGTTTGCATATTGAAAGATGTATTTACAGGTAAGAAATCACGATCTTTTAGACCGAAGAACCATGGAGCATGGGGTCTGGCTATGCACCAATACCTTGCTGCAGGAACCCACTTCCCCAGGTTTGTTTTGGAGCTTGATTCAACCTGGTTTCTGGTTAGGAAGAGAGTGAAGATTCTGGCAACGGCAGAACATTTCAGAGGACAAGTTAGACTTCCCTATTTTGCTCTTCATTTGATAGCTACGTTTGGAATATTTATAACACACAAGGCAATGTTGGACATTCCAGCTAAGAACGTAGAGTAGATATCGTCACCATCACATGTATTCTTTGTAAATAGCTTTATTCAGATATAATCTACGTAATATAGAATTCACCTGTCTTAAGTGTACGAATCAATGGTGTTTAGTGTTTTTACTGACTTATGCAGTTATCATCACTTTTACAATATTTTCATCACCCAACAAAACCCCATACCAACCCATATCTCATCTCTTCCCTACCAGCCCTAGGTTAACCACGAATCTACTGCCAGTCAATACAGACCTGCATATTCTAGATATTTCTTTCAAACACAGTCATACAACATGTGGTCTTTGTGTCTGGTTTCTTTCAGTTAGCATAAAGTTTCTGAGGTCTCTGTTGGGAGAATGTATTAATACTTCATTTATTTTTACTGCTTATTGCATTTATCCATTCATCAGGTGACGTTTTGGATATTACGACTCAAGCTGTTACAAACATTGGTGTACATGTTTTTGTGTGGACATATGTTTTCATTTTGGGGGCTATATACCTAGAAATGGAATTGCTGGATCACACAGTATTCCTATATTTAATTTTTTAAGGAACTTCCATAGTGACCACACCATTTTACAGTTACACTGACCATGTTTTTATTTAAAGAAAAAGTGAGGATCCATTGGAAGCCTTGACAGATTTATGTCTTCAATGAAGACACTGTGTGCTTATCAAGTGTTTAGCACAGTGTCTGTGACATCAGACTTAATCTTCATAGTAAGCCTATGAAGATGATTATTATAAAGCCCATTTAAGAATATGAAAGCTGGGGGTGCCTGGTGGCTCAGTTGGTTGACACTCCAACTCTTGATTTCAGCTCACGTCATGATCCCAGGGTCATGGGACTTGGGATTGAGCCCCGCATCACTGTCTGCACTGAGCATGGAGCCTGCTTTAAGATTCTCTCTCTATCTCTGCCCCTGTCCCCCATTCATGCTCTCTCTCTCTCAAAAAATGAAATTTAAAAAATTTAAAAAAATATGAAAGCCAGGAGTAGAAAAGGCCACACAGAATGTGAGACTCTTAATATGTGTCTATCTGGCCCTAAAGCTGGGCTTTTAATAACTCTACTATAAAGCCCTTTTCACCCTTTTAGTTATGGAGCATCATGTTAATCATGTCCTGGGTATGCCATGTACATCTAGTTGAGGGAATGCATATTCTGGAGCCATGGGGTACCCTCTGATATAGGATGAGAGTCAGACTCCACCCACAGGCTGATCATTAATACTGTATTGAATGACGAGCTTGGGGTGTTAGAAGGGGGAGATTTCTGTTTGATCGCCTTGAGGGTTCTAAACTGAAGAGAATAAAATGCCATATCACCTTAAACAATCTGGTGACTGCTCACCACGGATCAAGCGTTATGCTGAGTGATCACGTCTGACACATTGAGCCCTTCAGTCTTCAGAGAAGCACTGTAAAGTAGGCACTGGCTGTGATAAGCACCAGATGATGTGTGGCAGTGTTGAATCACTAGATTCAACTAAACTAATAAAACACTGTGTGTTAAAAACAATAGGCACTGGATTTGTCCCCATTTTACAGATTGGGAAATACTGGGGCACACAGCTGGGTAAGTGACAGAGCTGGGATTTAAATAGACACAACTGGTTCCAAAGCCTGAACTCATAAGCATAATGCTGTGAAATTCCTTCAGAAGGAGAACCACTATAAAATTTCCTCTGATACAAGACTCCACTGTAAAAATTGGTCTGTGGTTACTTTGAAAATAGACGTTTCTAAATCTATGTCCAGTAAATGCCATTTTAGTTTTCAACTTCAAAGAAGACTGTGAATAGAATTATAGCTTTTTAGTCTTGACAAATGTCACCATTTTATGGTAAAGTTTTTGGGAGAAATGTTGTGTTCCAAAAGCTGTAAGTACATTAGATCTTTGTGTCAAAAGCCGAAACTTTCTTCTTTCAGTGTTTTATTGTGGAATTCCTGGAGAAGCCACAGCAAGGATTATCTGGAAAGTGGGATAATCCAGTGATGGCATCACACAGGCCAAAATAACAGCCCACAGAAGGTCTTGGGCCTTTGGTGGCATCCTGAGGGACACAGCTCAATTCTGTTCCTGGGGTAACTGGGAGAAGATATGCTTTGAGGTGATCTCAGAACCTGGCTTTAAGGGGTTGCCCATGGAGCTGGACGGGCACTGGGAAGTTGTCCAGGTCAGACTGAGGTCGTACAGGCTCTCATTAAGCACATGCTCTATCATCCAGTTGTCATGAAAGAACTGTTTGATTCTGGATCATGCTTGCTCTGTGTGTGTGTGTGTGTGTGTGTGTGTGTGTGTGTGTGTGTGAGATAACACAACTCACTTCATAGAGTTGTTTTGAGGAATTTGAAACATGTACAGTCACTTAGGGGAAATCCTGGGCCTGTAGATGCCTCTTACAATTACCAGTTTAGAAGCCATGGACTTTGGTGGCCTGTAGACCCAGGTAGGAATTGTGGATTTGGCACTTACGTTTTTATCTAGAGTAGCTGCCCCGCGGGGTCTACATTTGCCATCTCTCCCTGGAGTTAAGGGAGGCCATCTGACTGAATTCTAGATTATGGACACTGGGCAGATGTGGGACACACCGCTTCCAGGCCTGGCCCACTAAGCCTCCCATGTCCTGTCCTCTGTCCTCTTTCTCCTCCCTATTTTATTAGAATATCCATGTTGACAGAGCATCCACCCGGATCTCTCCCTTCTGTTCACCAACCCCGCATTGTTGCATAGCAAGAAATAAACTTCTGTTGTGTCTGTGCCATTACACAATTTTGGCTTTGTTAGAGCAGTTATGCTTGATGTCGAAGGAAGCCATAGAGAGGATATAGCCATTTGACCCACGAGCTGGCCCTGGGGCAGTCAGAGGCTCTTCACCCTCTCCAGTCCTTGAAATGTACAATCCACCCACCATTCCCATGAGCTGAGCCATTTCAAGAACACAGCCTGGGGGAGTTGAGACTCTTTGGTTGGTATATGTGACTGAATCCCTTTAAGGTCTCCATATAAACTTCTAAGATACTGGCATGTGGGTGTGGAGACCTACTTATCTTGTGGCTACCAAAGATAAGCATCACATGTAAGTTCCCTTGCTTATTAACACTGCCACCTACCAATCTGGGGTGGTCTTTCTTCAGTCTCTGCTTGTCCTCCATGTTGACAGTAGGGGGACAGTTTCACATTTCCCTGGGAAGTTGCTAAAGCTGCAAACCAATAATGAGGAGCCAGTCAGGAGACAGAGAAATGGGTCTTGGGGGAAAAGGAACTGCAGGAAATCCTGGGTTCTTTGACAATCTCTCTGTGAGGAGAGGTGCCCCATATTTTAGGTGATTGTGGACCGGGTATAAGTACTCAACTACATATGGGTAAATGTGGCTGGTCCAATGGGCTTGCTGGAGGAACTGCACAGAGCGTGTTCAGCAAATGGAAACCGTGGCTGCACGGTGGGCTGCCCTCTATCTACTGTGGGCAGTTCAGCGGGACACCAGGGCCAGAGTTTGCAGTTAGAAAGTGGGAAGAAGAACTGAGGTTAGAGAAAGACATGTAGGTGTCCACCGCTCTGCTGGCTTCAGAGCTGGCAGACAAGGTGGGAGTGTAGGTGGTAAGTGGGAGAACCTAGTGCACCAGTTTGCAAAGCTAAGGTCTGAGCATTTGTGACAGAGCCCGATGGAGGCTGAAAGGTGGATCCCTGGGAAAGTGAGGAGAGCTGCAGAGGAGGATACTGTGGTTGACAGTGAGATGGAGGCAACGCCCTGAACCATCCCACCCCTAATACAGCGGAAAGCAAAAGCACAGCTACGACAACTGCAGCCAGTGGGCCAGCCCTCTGTTTAGGATGCATTCACCATGACAGAAGATACCCTGCAAGCTTATTGATATAGCTGGCAAGTTCTGGGAAAAGGCTGGGGAAAGTATGGAGGCATGGTTCGTGCAGCTGTGGGATCAATGTGTGACCTCGGGCAATTATTTATCTTCTCTGAACTTCAGTCTGTAAAATGAGGGTAACCATACTTATTTTGAAATTTTCTTGTAAGGATTAAACAGGATCAAACATACAATTTTCAGTACAGTCAGGTGGTTATTATTATTATTGCTATTATTATTTATATCCAACTTACATGCAAGAGCTGAAGTGTTTGGAGGCATTTAACATTCCACTTATGTGGCTCCTGTAAAAATCCCTTTTCTTCCAATTATGTTCTGGTCCAAAGCTCTGGGAGGACAGTAGAGGGAGTTTCTAACTATCCCGGTTTTCAGTTATTCCCCAGATTGAGATCTTTTCTGCCTAGAATCTCAACTCCATGAGGGTTGGGATTGGGTCTTGTTTCTTCTCCACCAGAGCAACTAGCTGACTTTCTTGTATGTAGCAGGTGATTAACAAATGTTTCTTGGGTTTCCTTTATTTTTCTAGTATTTATTGAGTACTCCCTGTGTTCCCAACACCATATACATATGCCATCTTCTTGCATTACCTTCAAACACAGGGTCTCATGCGAGTCTCACAGCAGTGCTATGAAGTGAAGCAGTATTATTTCCCCATCATAGAGCTAATACAATGAGGCACTGAGAGGTAAGTTACATGCCTGAGATCGCGTAGCAATAGTAGCAGAATTGGAATATGATTCTAGGTGATCTGGCTTCAGAGTCACTATTATTCTTCTCATAAATAAACAAATAATTGATTTTTTAAAAATGTATTTATTTTGAGCGAGAGAGAGAGAGGGAGAGAGAGAGAGAGCACATGTGAGGCAGAGAGAGAGGGAGAGAGAGAATCCCAAGTAGGCTCCATGCTGTCAGTGCAGAGCCCAATGCAGGGCTTGATCTCATGAACCATGAGATCATGACCTGAGCCCAAACCAAGAGTGGGATACTTAACTGACTGAGCCGCCCGGGTGCCTCACAAATAATGTACTTTTTAGCTTACTGAGGACATATCATGTAATTGCTAAACTCTTTACCGGTGGTAAACCCATTTAATAATCATCACAGCCATGTAAAGGTTGAAATTGTACAAATGCCACATTAAGTGGAGCTGTGTTATCAAAACGCACAAAAGAATGCCTTAGTCTTGTCTTTGGAAAAATACCCACAGCAGAGGAAAAGTCTACTCTTGCAAATTTGATAGTCATGTGGAGAAGAACACCTGGCAGTGCACGCTGCTGCAGCAGGAACTCATCACTCCTTGTTCATTAGTGGGAGATGGGGATATATAAACTTAGTGAACCTAAGACATTTTGGAGCAAGAGCCAGCTGAATTCTTTATGCCAGGAACAGTTGGGCTTAACATGGCCGGTTTACACAGTCAAAAGCAGCCAAGTAGGAGGTAACAACTGTGCTTATATATAAAATGGATGATTTATGAGTGTTTTTTGTTGGGGGGTGAGGAGGTGTGAGAAACAAATGTGATTTACAAGTATTTGTTGGGTTCACTTATTTTAACATTTCCCATATGCTCAGAAGACAACATACATGGACTATATTTTCTCAGTTACATACTGAAGGTTCTGGCAGATCTTCCTATTTACTTCTTATGTTATGCAGTCTCTTCTGATGTGAATATTTGTTATACATGTGTCCAAAAACACCACCACCAACAACACACACACAACATCTTAAGTGGTTTCTATTCCATATTTTCTTGGAAGTGTATTTCCTAAAAAGAAGTAAGTTAAAACTTTGGATTCAAAAATTCCAGACCACTGAGGTTTGTAGGAACTGCTAATAAGATCTTAGATTTCTAGAGTGCTTTGAGGCTCCTCAATGATAGTTGTGTACCTGTTCATCTTCTGCCCTATATAATAATCTTGGAAGTTTGCAAAGCAAATAGTTCATTTTCAAGATGAAAGACAAGAGAAGCTAAATTACTTGTCTCAAATCAGATCATTAGTTATTTGCAAAACTCTAATACACTGCAGTTCATCTTGATTTGAATTATGGCCACAAACCAATCTTTTAATGTTTGTCCTCTATTTTTGTGTCAAAAACATTACACTTTGTGAAATGTCTACCAAAGTGATCCTTTGGGTATTTAAACATATGCTATATGGGAATTTTGTTAAAAAATAATTTTCTGGTTCCTACCCATCTGTCAATTTAAAAATGGATGCTTTCCTGAGTATTTTATGGAAAATACTTAAAAAGATTTTCTGGGTAAGTTTACCTGAAAATTCTTGCCAAGAGCTGGGCAAGTTTCTGGGTGAGCTTGCTCAGCTCTTGGCCAGGATTACATTTTCAAACCCACCTACACCTCAACAGCCCAGCAGTTTGACTGGAACAAACATACAGTGACATGGGTAGCTCAGGGTAGGTCCTTCCATTTCCTACGATGACATCTGTGAGTGTACCTTGTTGACAGCTCCCCTGCCTAGAGTGTGTTAATGGGGGTCTGTGCTTGTTCATTGCTTGGCAAGGTGCAAAAACAATCTTACTAAGCTTGGCATTGAATTCTCCAAGAGTGAGTGCTGCATGAATATTTATAACTCATCTACCCGTCACTTAGATGTGGAATCTAAAATAGTCAACCTCATAGAAGCAGAGTTGAATGGTGGTTGCCAGGGGCTGGTGGGTGGGGTAATGGGGGAAGTGATGGTCAAAGGGTATTAAGTTTCAGTTATGCAAGATAAGTAAATCCTGGAGATCTATACAGTATAGCGCCTATAGCTAACAATAACTGTATTGTATTCTTAAAATTTCCTACGAGGGTAAATGTTATGTTAAGTGTTCTTACCACATGCATACACACAAAATAAAAGTGCTAAAGAGAGGCAAGAGGAGATTTTGGGAGGTGATGGATATGTGTATAGTCTCGATAATAGTGATGGTTTTATGGGTGTATACTTATCCCCAAACTCATCAAGTCAAATGCATTAAATATGCACAGCTCTTTACATGTCAATCATACCTCAGCGGTTTAAGAAAAAAAGTGCATAAATTCCCAACAGTTCTCTTTTGCTTTTCTTGGGTTTTCTTTTCTTTGGTTTTCTTTTCTTTTGTTTTCTTTCCTATTCTATATATAGTATAGTTAATGTACAGTGTTATATTAGCTTCAGATGTACAATATATTGATTCAATATCCTATCCATTACTCAGGGCTTATTACAATAAATGTATTCTTAATCCCATTCACCTATTTCACTCATCCCCCAACCTACCTCCCCTGTGGTAACCATCACTTTGTTCTCTATAGTTAAGGTTCTGTGTTGTGGTTAGTCTCTTTTTTCTTTGTTCATTTGTTTTTTTTCTTAAATTCCACATATGAATGAAATCATATGGTATTTATCTTTCAATGAACTGGCTTATTTCACTTTGCATGATAACCTCTAGATCCAACCTTGTTGTTGCAGATGGCAAGATTTCATTCTTTGTGGCTGAGTAATATTCCATTCCATAATATGTAGACCACATCTTCTTTACCCATTCATTTATTGATGGACACTTGGGTTACTTTCGTAATTTGGCTATTGTAAATAATGCTGTGATAAACATAGAGGTGAATATATCTTTTTGAATTAATATTTTCGTATTCTTTGGGTAATACCCAGTAGTGGAATTACTGGATCATATGGCAATTCTATTTTTAACTTTTTGATCACCTCCATACTGTTTTCCACAGTGGATGCACCAATGGTACACGGGCATTCCTTTTTCTCTGTTTCCCCATCAACACTTGTTTCTCATGTTTTTGATTTTAGCCATTCTGACAGGTGTGAGGTGATATCTCATTGCAATTTTGATTTGCATTTTCCTGATGATGAGTGATGTTGAGCATCTTTTCACGTGTCTGTTGACTGTGTGTATGTCTTTGGGGAAATGTCTGTTCATGTCTTTCTCCTCTTTTTGTAATTGGATTAGTTGGGCTTTTTGGTGTTGAGCTACATAAGTTCTTTATGTATTTTGGATACTAACCCTTTATTGGATATGTCATTTGCAAATATCTTTTCCCATTTAGTAGGTTGTATTTTAGTTTTGCTGATGGTTTCCTTTGCTGTGCAGAAGAGGCCTTTTATTTTGATACAGTCCCAATAATCTATTTTTGCTTTGTTTCCCTTGCCTCAGGAGACATGTCTATAAACATGTTGCTATGGCTGATGTCAGAGAAATTACTGCCGGTGCTTTCTTCTACGATTTTTATGGTTTCAGGTTTCACATTTAGGTCCTTAATCCAATCTTAGTTTATTTTTGTGTACAGTGAAAGAATGTGGTCCAGTTTTATTCTTTTGCATGTAGCTGTCCAGTTTTCTCAACACCATTTGTTGAAGAGACTGCCTTTTTCCAATTGCATATTATTGCTTCCTTTGTCAAAGATAATTGACCATATAATCATGGGTTTATTTCTGAGCTCTCCACTCTGTTTCATTGATCTATGTGTCTGTTTTCGTGACAGTACCATACTGTTTTGAGTATTACAGCTTTGTAGTATATCTTAATATCTGGGATTGTGATACCTTCAGTTTTGTTCTTCTTTTTCAAGATTGCTTTGGCTATTTGGGGTCTTTTGTAGTTCAATACAGATTTTAAGATTATTTATTGTAGTTTTGTGAAAATTGCTATTAGTATTTTGATAGGGATTGCGTTGAATCTGTACATTGCCCCAGTAGTATGGGATGTCCATGAGCATATGTCTTTCCATTTGTTTGTGTCATCTTCAATGTCTTCATCAATATTTTATAGTTTTTAGAGTACACGTCTTTTGCCTCCTTGGTTAAATGTATTCTTAGGTATTTTATTATTTTTGGTACAATTATAAGTGGGATTGTTTTCTTAATTTCTCTTTCTGCTACTTCATTATTAGTGTATAGAAATGCAATGGGTTTATGTATATTGATTTTATATCCTGTGACCTTACTGAATGCATTTATCTGTTCTAGTAGTTTCTTGGTGGCATCTTTAGGGTTTTCTATATATGTAGTATTATGTCATCTGTAAATAGTTAAAATTTTACTTCTTCCTTACTAATTTGATGCCTTTTATATTTATTTTTCTCGTCTGATTGCTGTGGTTAGGACTTCTAGTACTATGTTGAATAAAAGTGATGAGAGTAGACATCCTTATCTTGTTCCTCATCTTAGGGGAAAAGCTATCAGTTTTTCCCCATTGAGTGTGATGCTAGCTGTGGGCTTTTCATATATGGCCTTTATTATGTTGAATTATGTTCCCTCTAAACCTACTTTGTTGAGGGTTTTTATCATGAATCAGTGTTGTACTTTTTCAGATGCCTTTTTTTTTCATCTATTGAAATGATCATATGGTTTTTATCTTTTCTCTTGATATGATGTATCACATTGAAAATATTTTTTTAATTAAAAAAAACTTTATTTATTTATTTTGAGAGAGAAAGAGGGAGAGAGAGAGAAAGCATGAACAGGGGAAGGGCAGAGAGAGAGGAGGAGAGAGAGAATACCAAGCAGGCTCTGTACTGTCAGTGCAGAGCCTGATGCAGGGCCCAAACTCATGAATCATGAGATCATGACATCATGACCTGAGCTGAAACCAGGAGTCGGATGCTTAACCGACTGGGCCACCCAGGTGCCCCTGATTTGCAAATTTTGAGCCACTCTTGCATCTTAGGAATAAATCCCACTTGATTGCAGTGAATGATTTTTTAAATGTATTTTTAGATTTGGTTTGCTAATATTTTGTTACGAATTTTTGCATTTATGTTCCCCAGAGATATTGAGCTGTAGTTGTCTTTTTTCCTAGTGTCTTTATCTGGTTTTGGTATCAGGGTAATGCTGGCCTCATAGAAAGAAAGTGGAAGCATTCCTTCCCTTCATTTTTTTTGAATAGTTTGAGAAGAAGGTATTAACTCTTCTTGAAATGTTTGGTAGAATTCACTTCTGAAGCTGTCTGGTCCTGGACTTTTGTCTGTTGAGAGTTTTTTTTATTACTGATTCAATTTCATTGCTGGTAATTGTATTTCTTCCTGATTCAGTTTTGGGAGGTTATATGTTTCTAGGATTTTATCCATTTCTTCTAGGTTGTCCAATTTATTGGCATGTAATTTTTCATAATTTTCTCTTATAATCCTTTATATTTCTGTGGTGTCAGTTATTATTTCTCCTCTTTCATTTATGATTTTGTTTATTTGAGTTCTCTCTCTCTCTCTCTCTCTCTCTGAAAGTTTATCAGTTTTGTTCATCTTTTCAAATAACGAGGCCCTGGTTTCATTGATCTGTTCTATTGCCTTTTAGGTTTCTACTTCATTTATTTCTGTTCTTATCTTTATTATTTCCTTCCTTCTGCTGGTTTGGGGTTTTGTTTGTTCTTCTTTTTCTAGCTCCTTTAGGTATAAGTTTATGTTGTTTACTTGAGATTTTTCTTGCTTCTCGAATTAGACCTGTATTGCTATAAGCTTTCCTCTTACAATAGTTTTTGCTGCATCTCAAAGATTTTGAACTGTTGTGTTTTCACTTTCATTTGCCTCCATGTATTTTTTTATTTCCTATTTTTTTTATTTCTTTGTTGACTCATTCATTGTTTGGTAGCATGTTATTTAACCTCCATGTATTTGTGTTCCTTTCCAGGTTTTTTCTTACGGTTGATTTCTAGTTTCACAAAGTTAGAGTAGGAAAAGATGCATGGTATGAATTCAGTCTTTTTAAATTTGTTGAGGCTTGTTTTATGTCCCAATATGTGACCTAATCTTGAAAATGTTCCACGTACACTTGAAAGAAATGTGTATTCTACTGTTTTCAGATGGAATATTCTGAATATATCTGTTAGATCCATCTGGTCCAATGTGTCATTCAAAGCCACTGTTTCTTTGTTGATTTTCTGTTTGGATGATGTATCCATTGATGTAATTGGGGTGTTAAAGTCCCCTACTGTTATTGTATTACTATCTGTTACATCCTTTGTGTTTGCTATTGGCTGCTTTCTGTATTTGGGTGCTTTCATGTTGAGTGCATAAATATTTACAATTGTTATATCTTCTTGTTGGATTATTCCCTTCATGATTATATAGTGTCCTTCTTTGTCTCTTGTTACAATTTTTGTTTTAAAGTCTGTCTGTCTTTCACTTCCATTTGCGTGGTAAATTCTTTTCCATCCCTTCACTTTTAATCTGCGGTTTAGATCTGTAATGAATCTCTAGTAGGCAGCATATAGATGGGTCTTGCTTTTTTTCCATCCCATCACCATATATTTTTTATTACATTTACATTTGAAGTAATTATTGATAGGTATGTACTTATTGCCATTTTCTTACTTGTTTTATGGTTATTTTTGTAGTTCTTCTCTGTTCCTTTCTTCTCTTGCTCTGTTCTCTCACAATTTGCTGGCTTTATTTACTGATATACTTGGATTCCTTTCTCTTTATTTTTTTGCATATATATTACCAGTATTTGATTTTTGGTTACCGTTAGGTTTATATATAACATGTTATGCATCTAACAATCTATATTAAGTTGATGGTTGTTTAAGTTTGAATTCATTCTTTACTCCTTTCTTGTCCATGTTTTAGGTATATGGTGTCATACTTTACATCCTTTGATTTTGTGAATCCCTTGACTGATTTTTATAGATACACTTAATTTTACTGCTTTTGTGCATCCTATATTTCTTACTCCTACCTATGGTCTTTCCTTTCCATTCAAAGAGTCCCCTTGAACATTTCTTGTAGGACTAGCTTAGTAGTCATGAGTTCCTAAATTTTGTCTGTGAAACTCTTGATCTCCCCTTCTGTTCTGAATGGCAGTCTTGCTAGATAGAGTGTTCTTGGCTTCAGGTTTATTTTCTTCCAGAACTTTGAATATACCATGCCACTGCCTTCTGGCCTACAAAGTTTCTGCTGAAAACTAAGCTGATAGCCTTATGGGGTTCCCTTTGGATGCAGCTGTTTTCTTTTCTGTGGTGACTTTAAAAATTCTCTATCACTACTTTTTTTACATGTTAATTACTATGTAAGTTGGTGTGGACCTTGTTGGGTTGATTTTTTAGAGACTCTGTGCCTCCTGGATCTGGATTTCTCTTTTGTTCCCAGATTTGGGAAGTTGTCAACTGTGATTTCTTCAAATAAATTTCCTTCCCCCTTGTTTCTCTTTTTCCCCTTCCAGGATCACTATGAGGTGAGTGAGTGCTGTTATGCTTGATGGTGTTGTTGGTTTCCCTAAGTCTGTTTTCATTTATTATTATTTTTTCTCTCTCTCCTGTTAATCTTGATTTCTTTCCATTACTCTGCCCTCCAGGTCACTGATCAATTATTCTGCTTCCTCTAGTCTACTATTTACTCCATTAAGTCTATTTTTAATTTCAGTAATTGAGTTCTTCTCTCTGATTCGTTCTTTTTTTTATGTTTTCTGTCTCTTTGTTGAGGGTTTCACTGAGGTCTTTCACTCTTTTCTTAAGTCCAGTGAATATCTTTATGACCATTACTTTATATTCTCCGATAGGCATATTACTGTCCTGCCTCGTTTAGCTCTCTTGCTGTGATCTTTTTCTGTTCTTTCATTTGGGACATGTTCCTCTGTCTCATCATTTATTTGTATCTGTTTCCATGTGTTAGGAAAGTCAGCTACATCTCCTCTTCTTGAAAGCAGTGGCTATATGAAGAAGAGGTCCTGTAGTGCCCTGCAGTGCAATGCCCCTGCTTGCCAGAACCTGGAGCTTCAGGGGTGTCTCTTATGTGTGTTGTGTGAGCCCTACTGTTGTGGCTGAACCACATTTGGCTTAAGTCCAGTTGTCTGCAGAGTTTTTCTTTGCCTGTTGTGGGAAGGGTTTGGACCCTGTGTTGTTAGCGGGCTAGTCTGCACCTGCTTTGGGCTTGAGTTGAGTGAGACCAGGCGTTTGCCAGAGATGCAGTAGCACCAAACTTCAGGCAATTTACCTGTGTTATCCCCTGACAAGCTTTCACTGGTGGTCACAGCCTGTAGTCAGATCTGATGTCTGCCCCCATCCCACTGCTAGGGCCACACTTGGACTGGTGTGTGGCTATTTTTTCCCTTTGCTTGGACAATAGTCACCTTGGAGTAGTGCTGGTCCCTGTTGGGGCTGCTTGCATGCTGCCAGGCTTGTGGCACTTCTCTGGATGGGCTCCAGTCAAGGGTATATTAGAGGGGTCATGTTTTCAGGAGAATGCAGGGGTGGGGTGTGCAGTGCCAGCAAGGTCCATGCTGGTTTGCCCTGGGAGTGGACCTGTTGCCACCCAGGAATACCCCTGCCAAGACCAAGCTGGGATGGAGGGGTTATGTCCACAGAAGAGTGTGGGGGTAGGGCAGATGGTTAGCAAGCTATGCTGTTTGTTACAAATGTCTGTGTATCTAGGCTGGGGGATTGGGAAGGGAAATAGCACCTGCCAGCTCTTTTGTTCTTGGAGAAGTCTCCCAGGATCTCTGCTCCTCCAGCACATGCTCTGAGATTAGCAAAGAAATCTCCTTCCTATATACCCCAGACACTTTTTAAACTGCTGCTTCTTTGCTGTGTCTCAGCAGGGTTGTTTGTTGTGCTGTCTCTTTAAGGGTGGGTACTCCCTCCTTCTGTTTCTCCCAGAGCTGAGCTGCTGATTTTTAAAGTTCCAGCTGTTAAGTCCCACTGATTGTTAGGCCTCTCTGGTTTTCAAAGCCAAATGTGACAGGGATTCATCTTCCCCATGTGGGTCCCCCATGCCTCGGGTCCTTGGTGTGGGGTCTGGTCCTCTCCCCTCTCTGAGCCCATAGTGTCCCTCCATTCCGAGGATAGTCCCATGGGTCTGTTTCTCTCCTTACCATGTCTCTGCGCTCTTCGTACCCTCTTCAGTGTGGCCACTTCTCTACATTTAGCTGTGAAGAGCCTGTTCTGCCAGGCTTTGGGTCATTTTTGGGTTATAGACACTGATGTGTGTGTATCTAGTTGTATCCATGGACGACGAGGTGAGGTTAGGATCCTCATACTCTGCCATCTTCCCTGAAAGTCCCCCTCCTTTTCTTTTTCAAGGAAGGAAGGGCCCCTGCAGTGTGACCATCTGTCTCCTTCTCATCTATATCACAGAGCATCATCATCTTGCCCTGGATGTTACTATTTCCTGATAGTTTTCCACCTCTGGTCCCTTTCTTCTCTGATCCATTTGCTGTATTACAACTGGAGTTAATTTTTCTTTCTGGAAGCCTAGAACTGATCATATCATTCTCCTACTTAAAAATCTTGGAAGTTTCAGCATATAAAGTTCAAGATAAAGTCCAAATTTAAAGAATTCGGGGTCCCAGGACACCCTAGTACGTGACCTCAAGTGGCCTTCCCATATTCACCATTACCACATCACCTACACAGCACTCTCCATTTTAACTCTTGTGGCCTTTGTACTTACTCTGTCAAAGCGAACATTCTCACATCGCAAAATTTTTCTTTTAATGTTTTCCAGCCAAGAATGTGTTTGGCCACACTCTCTACCTATAAAAATTTCTTCACTTTTTAAAGGTCCAGTTTAAATACCTCCTACTGTGGGTTGCCTACCCTGATTCTCCTTTAGAAATACATGACTATAACACCTTATGTGTGTAGACATTTAACTTACTGTCATTCTTTCTTGCTTTATAATGTAGCTACTTTTGTGTATCTATCTCATGGAATAGATTATGAGGGCTGCTTCATGGGAATGAGTTGCATGGTGCCCATATTTAGAAGGGCTTTATACTTGGTTGAATGCTATGCTATCACCTGTCATCATTTTGAAAAATCTTAAGAATTTTCAAACAGGTGGCCCTGAATTTTCATATTGTAGGTGATGCTGTTTTTAAGGACAGGGACTATTTCAGATTCATCTTTACCTATACCAGCACTATGTCTTTCACCTAATTTCTACGTATTTTAACGTATGTGTTGAAAAAATGATGGAAATGAGTAACTAAGTGGCTTAATTAAAACATATCCCAGCAGGAAAGAGACATTGAACCTATCTGAGAAGTCTGGGTATCAAGGGATAGAAAATTTCCCAAGGTCTAGTCTCTCTGGCATTAAGTTCTAAGGATTTTCCACAAACCACACTTCTTACTGGGAAGCAACATAGTTCTTCCAGAAACAAATAACAGGCTTCAAGATGAAGCTACCTCTGGGACTGCCCAGTGATGCTCTGAGGCATGGCATTGGAATCTTTTGTAAAGATAGGAGGTAGCAAATTCCCTTCCCAAATCTCACAGGATGTGAGATTCTTGGCATTCTTCTTGTAGTAGCCACACATCTGGTCAGACTAGCCCACTTATCTGATCTCCTAAGGAATCATCTTTTGGTGGTTTCTAGACCAAATTGCTCCAGTGAGAGGGAATGGGATTATTTCGAGGAATGATTGCCTCTAAGTAAGAACAAGCATGAAGTATAGGAAATAGGATGCAGAAATCTGTACAAACAGCAATGTTTTTATTTCCGAACAGCATTCTTTACTCTTGTCCCTTTGGTCATGCCTAAACTACTACCCCCAGGATGAACACAATGATTTCCTTTTACCTTTTGGAGTGTTTGAAATTTAATATTCTTGCTTTGAAGAGAAGGAAGTTATTTTTTAAAAGCAGTTGCTAGTAATTTAGGCTTGTTCTTTAAGGGACTACAGAGACTTTTTAAAAAAGAAAAAAGAGAAAACTAGACTTTTTTGAATGGAGGGGTGTAGGGTTTTTGTGTTGAGGACTGAGGAAAGGAGGAGCCATTCAGGAGAGCAAATGGGATCTTGTGTGTAGTAGTGGGAAAGCAGCCATAAGCAACACGTAAACGAGTGGTTGTGAGTATTTTCCAATAAAACTTTATTTGCAAAAACGAGTAACAAACTGGATTTGGCCCTTGGTCTATAGTTTGTCAACTTCTGCTCTAGAACAAACAATGCTACACTGGGAGAAATTGTACAGAAATGCTTGTTTTATTATTGTTTATAACACTAAGGATCTGAAATGGCCATCACCAGTAGAATGGTTGCATACATTGTTCTATATTCAGTTAGTTGAGTGCTATATAATAGTGAAAAGAAATGATCTCTAAAGAACGAAATATGGCCCTTTGTAGCAACATGGATGGAACTGGAGAGTGTGATGCTAAGTGAAATAAGCCATGCAGAGAAAGACAGATACCATATGTTTTCACTCTTATGTGGATCCTGAGAAACTTAACAGAAACCCATGGGGGAGGGGAAGGAAAAAAAAAAAAGAGGTTAGAGTGGGAGAGAGCCAAAGCATAGGAGGAGACTCTTAAAAACTGAGAACAAACTGAGGGTTGATGGGGGCTGGGAGGGAGGGGAGGGTAGGTAATGGGTATTGAAGAGGGCATCTTTTGGGATGAGCACTGGGTGTTGTATGGAAACCAATTTGACAATAAATTTCATATATTGAAAAAAAAAATGATCTCTAGCCACATCCATGAGTGTGCATTAATCCTAGACACAAATGTGGAACAACTGGAGTAAGGCACAGAACAAGTAAGCAGAATTTGAATATATTTAGGGATACATATACAGGTGGGGAAACTATAGAAGACAGAGAGGGGATGATTAGGAGAGGTTCGGAGTTACCTCTGGGGAAAAAGGGGGTATGAGAACCACTAAGTTCCAGGAGCTTTGAGTCCTGGTCAGTTCTATTTCTTAAGCTGGTCTGTTAAACATAAAGATATTCATTATTTAAGAGGTGCACACATTTTTAAAATCACCTTTTGCATAAATATACAATTAAAAATAAAAGTAGGTCTAAGTAACTTGTGTGAGGCCATTCAACTAGTAAGTGGCAGGATGGCGATTTGAACTTTGGTCTCAATGGTCCCAACGCTCAAAATCTTTCTACTCACTCCTTACATGCCTGGGTTTGAGCCAGTATTATTTATTGTAGTCCTTTCACTTAATCGCTTCTCTATTTATACTGAGACACTCCAAAACAGATTTGTACAGCCTCCATTTCTATCTGAATCAGTGGAGCCTGTCAAGTTAATTGATTGTGACACTCGGCTTCCAGAATATGTAATTATCAGCTGCATTGCATGGGAAGCTCAGATGACAGTTAATAGTACATGTAGACAGAAATCTGTGTGTTGCTGCAACTAAAGAACAAGCCAAGAACGTAACGTTAATCAAAATGCCAATGTAGTGCACCAGAAAATAGTTCTATCTGGAAATGCAAGCCAGAAAGATCTGTAAACATTCCTATTTATAATTCACAATTAGTCTCTGTGCATCTTATCCTTTCAACCTCAGATATGGAAGACCAGTGCATCTTACTGGACACAGATGGAAAAATATCCCAACCCCAGCTCCACAATGAAGCCAAAGTTTCCGTCCGTGACCCCTGCAGCAGCTGATAGGTGAGTGTGGCTGATTGGTCAGCCAAACACACTTTCAAATAGGAGCAACCAAAGCTCTGGTAATAGCATCAGGCAGCCGATAATGTGCCAGGAGCTCTTATACCACATACAGTGGAAGGAGTTTTGCAGCTGGACAACCAGTTTGTCTTCTGGCTTTGCCACTGGAAAGCTAAGTGATCTTGAGCAAATGACTTCACCTGAGTGTATATTTTCATTGGTAAACATGTGTAAATAGCTCATAGTTTCCAATTCTGCCTGCTCATTGGAATCTCCTGGAGAGATTTTTAAAAGATCAATACAATCGCCTCACCTGCCCTGGACCAATGAACCAATTTGGGGTTGGGGAGAAGACAGTTCTGGGCCTTGCCTTTTTGGAAAGCTTAATATATTTTATAAAGAGGGTCATAACTTCTGGCTTATGAGTGTTGTGTGACTCCTGCCCCAGAAGAAAGACCTTATAAAAAGCATCTGTTTTGATTCTCTCCTTTATGATGGAAAGTGATATCCAGAGAGGTGACCAAGCCAATATCCAATGGCTGGTTAAACAGCAGAACCAGCTGTATACCAAAGGTTTTCTAGTCTCTAGCCTTATACTCGTTAGAGAGACGTTGAATCTTCAACTAAAAATACCAAAGACTCTTGTGGAACAAATAGCATATCTTATGAAGTGGTTTGGATAATCTAGGTTACCTTGTATTTCAAAATGCATTCCAGGGGGGCACGTGGGTGTCTCAGTTGGTTAAGCATCCAACTCTTGGTTTCAGCTCAGGTCATGTGAAACTTGTGTTTTGTGAGTTTGAGCCCCACATTGGGCTCTGCGCTGACAGTGTGGAGCCTACTTAGAATTCTCTCTCCCTCTCTCTCTGCCCTTTCCCCACTCGCTCTCTGTCTCCCTCTCTCTCAAAATAAATAAATAAACTTAAAAAATTTTTTGAATGCATTCCAGGCAAACAAATAACACACACAAACCAAATGTGTGTGTGTGTGTGTGTGTGTGTGTGTGTGTGCGCACACGTAGTTCTGGCAGTGAGAAATAGAAGTGGGGAGTTTTGGAGACAAATGATAGATAGCAGCCAGCTTGGGCTACTATAGCAAAATACATAGAGTGGCCTTAAACAACAGCCATTTATTTCTCACAGTTCTGGAGTCTGGAAATCCAAGGTCAAGATGCCAGCAAGATAGTTTAATTCTGAGGCTTCTTCTTCTGGCTGGTAGGCTGTCACCATCTTGCTCTGTGCTCACCTGACCTCTTCTTTGTGTGAATATGGACATAGAGAGAAAGCAAAGTCTCTGTTGTCTTTTCTTTTTTTTTCTTTTTTTTTAACGTTTATTTATTTTTGAGACAGAGAGAGAGCATGAATGGGGGAGGGGCAGAGAGAGAGGGAGACACAGAAGCTGAAACAGGCTCCAGGCTCTGAGCAGTCAGCACAGAGCCCGACGCAGGGCTCGAACCCACGGACCGCGAGATTGTGACCTGAGCTGAAGTCGGCCGCTTAACCGACTGAGCCACCCAGGCGCCCCTCTTTTGTCTTTTCTTATAAGGGAACTAATCCCGTCATGCAGGGGCCACCCCAATGACCTCATTTAACCCTAATTACTGTCCAAAGGCCCCAACCTGCAAATACCATCACATTGGGAGTTAGGGGTTCAATATATGGATTTTGGGAGAAGATAAATGTTCAGTTCATAACAAAGTACACATGAATCGCCTTACCAAAGTGGGTTTGCTAAACCAAAAATCCATCACCCTGGTCCATGGAATATTGAAAAAATTCCTACATTAGTGATTCTCCGCCCTGGATATAAAGTTGAATAACATGCAGGCTTTTGAATAGTACTAATTATCAGCACCTCTTCTCCCAACAACTGAATCAGAGTATTTGGGGAGAGGTGGAGATGTGGCAGGGGGGTTTTAGCCAAGGTTGAGAACTACCGATCTTCATGAATCTGGGCCCTGAAGCTGAAGAAGGGAAGCAGGTCCCCTAATGACAAGAAGGAGGTGAGACTCATATGTCATAAATGTCTCAATATAAGGTGAGAACATTCTCTGAAATTATCCCTCATGAAAGAGGAGTTGCATTATTTTTGAGCTCTTTCAAAGTTTCTAATGTTATTGGGAGCTCTCTCATTTCTGTGTTTTGTGCCACACCAATTTGACCTCTGTCAATTCTGTGAAGGTTGAGTGGCTTGGGATTGCTTTAGATTTAGACATTTGTGGTTTATGTTATCACCAAAATTTTTTTCTTTCCATCATACTCCTAAATTCTCACACTAGCAGGTCATACACTGGTCTACAGACTTCTGGGAACTTGGGCAAGTTATCTCCCTCTCTAGGCTCCAGTTTTTTTTCATCTTGCACGATAAGGGGATTGGACAAGCGCAGAAAACAGGTAAAATTGTAGAAGCCCTGAGCTGCAGTGACTCTAACTCTGCCCTTTCACCACTTCCACACACATGCCTTGGGCAAGCTGTTTATATCATTTCATTTTGTCGTTATGTTTTCCATTCTTCACTGTGGTAGGATGTATTTTGTTCAAAGTATTTGCTGCCCTCCTCAGGGTCAATTCTACGTTCTCACTGTGCTGAACTCAGGAGCAGACATGTGACTTGCTTTAGCCAATGAAATGTGGGCAGAAGTGACTTGAGTCATTTCCGAGCAGAAACTTTTAAGAACCAGTGTAGGTTTTTGCCACTTCTCTTTTTTTCCTTTGCCAGGATATCATCCATAACATAGATAATAAAAATGGCATGTAATTTATTGTCCAAAACAGGAATATTTGAAAGTAAAGGGGTACACTCCTGAAAGTGAAAAGATAGGGTATTAATCATTTCTCTGGGACAACAGGCATGGCTAGGACTGTGTTGGATAAATGGGAATGTACAGTCCAGATAGAGGCTGCCTCGTCAGCGTGGTTCCTGGAGAAAAGATGACATGGAACAGAACCAGAGCCAACCCATAAGGGGTACACATGAGAGAGAAATCACCCTCTGTAAGCCACTAACATTTTGGGGAACATTGTCATTATAGGACAACTTAGCCAACTGATAGGGAAATTTAACCAATACCGCTGACTGATGCAGAAAATACATTGAAAAGTGGCCTTCTGTTGGCATAAGTCACTGGGTCATCCGGGGGACTGCTGAACACCGAAGATACATTCAGTGATGTCTAGAGTTGCTGTTTAAATTGCTTCTTCCAATTTAAAGTGAGGAAAGCTTTCCCTTGCTATCCAAGTGGGCCTTGTGGTTATGTCCTAAAGAGGCCAAGTCTTAAGAGTGCCTGCTCACCCACAGTATCCTTTGAAGGGGTTTATTTTGTAAGTATCAGTGTTGATTCATTTGACCATTCTACTTTGCCCAAAGCTGATAGAACCAGGGAGACTTAAGTGTGGGAAATCCACAGTAAGTGTGAGCAACTTACTTACTGGTATTGTGTAAGGGCTCTGACATTCAGAGAACACGTCAACATTAGAGCGTTCAGATCCTCCCTCTGGAAAACATCAAGGGACCTAAGGAGACAACATGAATTTGCAGAAGTTGAAAGTCACGCGGAAAAAGGGGCAGAGGAGATAACTGAGTCATGCTGACAGAGGACACTAGGGTATCGGTTAACAAACTTGGGCTGCCAAAGATACAGGCAGTTTACTTGACTACTAGAGATATTGCTAAGTTGCTAGTTGTTTGGGGCTTCCCATGAAACTTGACTTTCACTATCCCTTGCTCTCCCAAAAGTTGATAGCACAGATATTGCCCTTATCAGCCTTCCTTGTACTCATTCTTTCAGTGTCACCCCTCCCTCATTCTAAAACATGAACTAGAGGATTCCTGTTCTTAAAACCAAAAAATGTTCTAACACAGGCCAGAGAGGACAACCAAGGCTAATTACAAATATCAGTGTCACCCCTCCCTCATTCTAAAACATGAACTAGAGGATTCCTGTTCTTAAAACCAAAAAATGTTCTAACACAAGCCAGAGAGGACAACCAAGGCTAATTACAAATATCAGTAATTGGCAATAGCAAAACCACACATGCAAAGTTAAAATTCCTGTCTACTCTGCATGTGGAGCTTCTGGGTCTAGCTCAGCAAGACCTTTGCACTATTTGCCTTCCCCTAAATAAACTGCTTTGCATTGGAATGGACTTTTAATTTGTACCAGTTTGTTTGTTTGTTTGTTCGTTGTTTTGTTTTGGGGGGGTTGGCTTGAATCTTCTCGTGAAAAAAGGCATTTCCTATTACTTCATGTGGTTTGTCTCATATCCAGAGAGTGTCCTTTTTATTTTGCTTCTGAGCCAATATTCCTTTTTCTTATGTCCCTAAAACTTTTGCTTAGAAATGCTGTGGCTGTCTCCTCCTGGCCTCAGGAAAGGGATTTGTGTATGACAGACCTTCATTAGTGTGTGAATGAACTCTTACCAGTGCGGAGAAAGACTTAGGTCATTGTTAGCTTCTTGTTCTTTTTCAAGCCTTTTAGTATCTTAGAGTTGGAAAGGATGTCAAACATCATCCAATCTAAGAGTCTTGACGGTAAAATTACACCTTTATAGCCATGTGGCTAGTGAGTGCATTGATGGAATAAGATCCCAGGTGTATGGATTCTTAATCAGGTGCTCTTTCTATAAATCAGGTTCTCATTCTTCTGTGCAGCTTTTACATTTTTATGTTCTATGTTATCTTTTCAAGTTGGATGTTTTGCTCGGATTTGTAAAACCATTCATTCATTCATTCATTCATTCATCCTACATATACTTTCCTTTCTGACATCTTTTCTAACCCCAACAGCTGTATATCCCAGCGCTTAGCACTGAGGAATGGCAGGAATTCAAAAATAGATATCACAAATCAATATAGTAAGTACTATTGGAACTCAGAGTAGAAATGAGCCAATTAGGTTGCCGGAAATGGGGAAGAAGAGCTTTTGCAGAGGAAGTTACATTCAGCAGCATTTTGAAGGATGTGTAAGAGATTGCTGGATTACCAGATGGGGTGGGGTTGGGAGGAGGACCATCGAGCAGCTTGCACAAAGGGTCATGAAACCCTTTGTGGGTGGGTAATGTCAGGATGGCAGAAATGTGGAGTATCATAAGACAGGAGTGCCAGACGCACTTGGAGAGAGAAGTAGAGAGAGGGTAGGCCTTCTTTGCCATCTCAGGAGTTTGGAGTGTATAAGGATGCAGGCAAGCAATCTCTCAACATGGAGAGAGGTGAGGTGGAAGCAAAGGGGCCGCTTGGGAAGATGTGACGTACACACAATTAAAGGATGAAAAGATCCAGATGTCCCAAACTGCTGGTCATAGGAAAGCTTTGAGGTGGCGGGCTGAACTCACAATCTGTCTTGAAGCAATGATTTTATGGGTTGAAGGGGAGAAGACAACCACAGATGACTTTGAGGGTATGGTTGTAGGAACTGGGTGCATGAGGGCAGCAAATTACACAAAAAAAGAAGGCAAAGAGCAACAAGGTTTTGGACAAAGAGTATTGAAAATGGAGACATGGCACAAAGAAGGTGCTGTGTAAGTGCTAACTATAATCATTTGGTTCTCAATTGCAAAAAGTGTCAGGGTAAGATCTAGAACAAAAGAAGCAGAAATTTAGCATCTGAACATTGGTTCTAAGTTTAAAAGGAGAGAAATAAAGACGCTTGAATGTTCCTCCAAATTGTCTAGACTAAGTCACACAAGAAGGAATTTAGGGCAGTTCATACCATAGATTGGGTGTGAGGATGCTTAACTTCAAAACTGCTTGAACTTTTAAGTCAGTCACCTCTCTGAGGTGTGTCCCAGGACTGTTGGACGATTAGAAGGGAAAGGGGAGTATGTGAGACAACAGAGGCTGTGCTCCACTGTGGCAAAGCAAGCAAAATAAACAACAAAACAGCAAAAAAACATCAACCAGAAGAAGAGAAAACCTTCCCAAATTGCAGTAGTTAATGCATCCGACATTTGAATTTACTCGATAGCTTTATGAAAAAGATTGTTCATCTTCATTTTATAGATAAAGAAACAGGTTTGTTCAAGGGCGTACCGGAGGGAGAGCTGTGAGATCTCTCAGGCACCAAAGCCTGTGTGTTCTTTCTTCATTGCAACATGCAGAGGTGCCTCCCACGTGGAGGACGCCCTCCCATCAGGGGTTGTGTGCTTCTGTCAAAATGGAGCTCTGGAAATGAAATGTCTATGCTATTTGCTACCTATGCCCTAACTGTGAAGTTCTTCCCTGGGAGAGAGGGAAGAGAGGCTGTATCTCCCACATCCTCCATCTCTTTGCCTCCCAAGGAGGAGGTCAGAGGTTAGTGTTTATTAACTTATTTGGGTTTAAATCCTCATTAATTCTAGCCACTTGTCAGTTATATGGACCTAGACAAGATACTTAACATCTCTGGATCTCAGTTTCTTTGTAAAATGGGGATACTGACAGTACTTATTTCAAATATTTATTGTGAAGATTAAATAAAATATGTCCTTAGCACATTGCTCATTGTGTAGTAAGTTAATCCATATATATTTGCTACTATTATGTTGACTGTTTTCGGAGCTCTTGGCTTCTTGCTTCCTAATTCTGTACATGATGCTTCCCACAAATCATTGCTCAGAGAAGGCAGAATTGCCAGCAATAAAATATATGTATTTTTTAAAAGGTGGTTTTGTGGGTATGGAAATGTTTTGTGTAGATGGGTGAATTCCAGTCATATTTATAAGTTTATTCTGAAGTCACAGAATTGGTTGTATGGGACTCGTGAACCTTAATTAGAGGCATCAAGAAGGATGTGGATTTCTTAGTGTACTTTTTATGGATGTGTAACCTACATTTGGTGAACTGACCAGATCTCGAGCTACAACTCAATAAGCTTTTACAAAATGAACAGACTTGTGTAACAGCCAGTGATGCTTCAGATAAAAATAGAACATTGCTGGCACCACATTATCCCTGCTCATGTCTCTCCCAGTCAACCCCTTCCACCACCAAAAGTAACTACTGTGTTAGCTCCTATTACCCTACGTTAGTTTTTTCCCCTCCTTGAATTTTATATAAAAGGGATCTTCGAACATGTATTTTTGCTCAACATTATGTCTTTGAAATTCGTTCATACCATTGTGTATAGCAGCAGTTTGTTCTGTCTTAATGTTTGATAATCTATCATAGACCACCACAATTTTATTTTCCACTATTCACAGACTTGTGTGTTATATGTTGTTTTTGATTACGGCAATAATGCTGCTTTGAATATCCGTAAATATACCTTTTGCACTTAAATGTATATAGTGCATTTCTGTTGGGGATATACCTAGGAGAGGAGGAATCAGTGGGTCATAGGATACATATTCAGGTTCAGTAAATAGTGTCAAGTAGTTTCTAAAGTAGTTGTACCAATTTTCGGTCCCATCAGCAAGAGATGAGAGTTCCAGTTTTTGGCACACCGACACTGATCTGTTCAGTTGTTATTTTTAAATTGTAGCCAGTTTTATGGGTATGTAAAATGTTTTCACTATTGTTGGAAAATGAGCAGCTCTTTAATGTCTTGTAAGGTTGAGCACCTTTTCATGTGCTGGTTGCCATTTAGATTTCCTCTTTTGTGAAATATCTATTGAAGTCTTTCACCTATTTTTAAAAAATTGGGTTGTCCTTTCTTATTAGTGTAAAAAAGATTTTTTAAAACTTCTGAATACACGTTCTTTGTCAGATTTATACATTGCAAATATATCCTCACAGTTTTTTTTTTCACTCTTTGTGGTATCTTTTGATGAACAACAGAGACTCTTAATTTTACTAAGTTCAACTTATCAAGATTTCCCTTGACTAGTGTTTATTTGTCCTGTTGTGTGTGGTGGAAGTAGACATGTGTGAGGCAGCTATGGCTGTTGATGGGTGATGGAAGGAAAGGGGAAGTGAGGGAAGTGGCTGACTGAAGGCAGTAAGGACGTATTTGTGAAGCAAATAGTCAAAGACTAGACAGGTCATGGCTTGGGGTCTGGGAGTTTACACTAGAACAGGAAAACAGTAAAAAAAACGTAGGGGTCTGACATGGGCAAGGATAAGATTACTTTTTTATTTCACAGGAGAGAGACATTTTCTAAGACTTTAACCTCAGGACAAGACCCTGGATGGAGTCCAGGGTTATGGTTTGATTTTTCTTTTTATATTTGTGTCCAATCTACGGCAAGGTGGTGCAGTGCTGATTCAAGGCTTCTGAAGTCTGCGAGGTTGCAGATGGTGTAAAAAAGAAACCTAAATTGCTTTCAGGATCCAATGAGTTTGCTGGGGCCATGTTTTTATGCGTTACATGCTTAGGAAATGCCTCTTCCTTGCCTTGTACATAAATATATTAATTTAAGTAACAGCATGGGGATGATTTAGAATTGGGATTGAGTGAAAGCCAGACTAAGGTGTTTGTCAATGTCGTTGTTTTGGTGTTCTTTTGTTTAATTTTTGAGTACGGACCATGGTTTCTATTTTATTTATAAAAAAGAATCTCACATTCATTTAATTAGTTATTATATAACTTATTTAATGGTACCTGTATTATCTAGGTGCTTTTCCATAGGTTATCTCATTTAATCTCCATAATAAAGGTGATTAGCAGTATTTTACAGATGGGGAAACAGAGGCCAAGAGAGATGAACTAGTTTGCCCAGGAATCCTTGGCTAGTAAAGGACAGAGTCCAGATTTAAATTATATTTTTATTATGAAAATCCCTGCCACTGTTTTTAATTTTAGGATTAAAATTATTTACCATTGGGGTACCTGGGTGGCTTAGTTGGTTAACTGTCCAACTCTTGATTCTGGTTCAGGTCAGGATCTATGGTTCGTGAAATTGAGCCCCATGTTGGGCTCTGTGCTGTCAGCACAGAGCCTGCTTGGGATTCTCTCCCTTCTTTCTCTCTGCCCCTCCCCCACTCATGCTATTCTCTCTCTCTCTCTGTCTCTCTCTCTCAAATAAATAAACATTAAAAACCGTTTAAAAAAAGAGAATTATTCACAATAAGAAGCCTCTATTTTAATGCACCCCTTTTTCTTGGAGCACATAGGAATGGTGACCTAGAGGTTGAGCTCTTTGCTAAAATTCCTAGTTGCTGACTTAGGAGAACTTGACTAAGCCATTCAGCCGCTGTCCCTCATTTTCCTCGTTAAGTGGGATAAAAGATGCCCACCTTAAAAAGTTGTTCTGCATTTGTCTATTTGTTCTGCATTTGTCTATTCCTTCTTTCATGCACATAAATGAACGAGTGATGTGCTTTTGAGGCATTGTCACTCAGTTGCAAGTTACTCAAACTTCCTCCTTCATGCAGTGCCTACTAACTGCTTTGTGGTTTAATAGGTGTAATATCCCCTTTTCCTCTCCCATTCTCCACTCCCTAGCCAGTTCAGTTAGGGGGTCAGTCATGGTCAGGCCACATTCAACATGCTTTCACACATTTTCAGCACCTTTTGTCTATTGCTCTCTGTCCCCCACCCCGCCTGCTCCCCAGCATCCCTTGTTCTAGTAAAAGAAACCTCAAGTTTTACTTAGAGAATCAGTTCTCTTCCACTCTGGGTCTATATCATTTTGGCAGAAGTGACTCCATCCCTGGACTCCAGCCATGAGTACATTTCTCAGTCCTGATGAACCAGAGACCTGGCTGCATGATCTTGGCCGCAGTGATAGGTTCAGGGATGGGCAGGTGACACAAGTGAGACCAATCAGAGGGAATCTGAGGATTTATCAGCTAAAATGATTGGAAATGAGGCCCCTTTATCCACTGGCTTGCTAAGTGAAGAGATGTAAGTGTGAAGCTGCTGGAAACCACTTCTCCTGGCTCAATGGGGAATCTGAGATGCAGCCAAATGCAGAGAAATGCTGAGGCAGGAGCTGGAGAGACCAGCAGTGTCTTGATGACATTTTCTTGAGGCACTGGGCCTAGTGGTTCCTTAGTTGGCCGTGTCTCTTGAATGTATCAATTACAGGCGGCAGTCATTGTTTCAGACCGTTTGAGAAGGATTGCTATTACTTGAAACTGAATGAGTCCTGATGGGACTCCAATCCGGCAGGCTGGTCTTCGTGAACTCTGAGACGCCTCATTTCCTCTCATTTCAGGGCCTTTGTTCTGGTCACCACAATCTTTGGAAATTGAGGCCTGCTGCTGTTGCTGTGCAGTGGCCCCTGGTGTGGTAGCCACTGGCTCTGTGGGTGAAAGAGCTCTGCTTGAAGGATTACCAGCAGAGTATGCATTTATTATGCGGGTCCCTGACCGAAGTTGGTGATAGCTAGTCATACAATTAGACTTAAAATGAAAAGACCTACCTGGACTATAACCCAATTTGGCTGATTCCAAATTCTGACCCAATTGTCTGTTTAAGGCTCAAATCCTTTAAAATAAAAGCAATCAACTGTTGGGCATCCTGTGCAATCTGTTCTGCAACCTGTTCTCTGATGGTACTTTTTTTTTTTTAACGTTTTATTTATTTTTGAGACAGAGAGAGACAGAGCATGAACAGGGGAGGGGCAGAGAGAGAGGGAGACACAGAATCCGAAACAGGCTCCAGGCTCTGAGCCGTCAGCACAGAGCCCGACGCGGGGCTCGAACTCACGGACCGTGAGATCATGACCTGAGTCAATGTCGGACGCTTAACCGACTGAGCCACCAAAGCGCCCCTCTGATGGTACTTTTTACCTTCAATTTTAAATGGATATTTAAAATGAAGTTAGAGTCTCAGTTCATCTGTTCATTTATCCAGCGTCCACTATATGCTGGTGACAGAATGGTGACAAGACATAGTGCCTGCCCATATAGGGCTCATGCACTGGTTCTAAGCTAGTAATTTCAGTCTCATGCAGCAGCTATATCTGTGTGTGTATATGTGTGTTTGCAATGTCAAAAATTTATGTTGAGGCAGGGATTGGCAGGGCACTCACTTAAATAATCACAGTCATCTTAAAGCTCCAGGACTATGCCAGTGAAAGGCCTGCAGAATAGATACTAAGAAACTTCTTGCTCTTGCTGTAGCTTTGTCACCAGGATCTCTGTCTCTGCCTTTCACAGAGGGGAGTATTGCCCAGTCCTTAAGAGTGCAGGCTCACCTAATAGGCTGGATGCAGCTCTCAGATCCTTTGTTGACTAGAAGTATGTCTTTAGGCATATTACTTAACCTCTGTAACTCTCAGTTTCTGCCTGGACAAAATGGGGTTCCATGTCTAATTATTTGTAAGGATGAAGTGAGGTCCTATATGTAAGCACTTAGCACTGTATCTTGTAAGTAGTCAATCCTTCATAAATGGCAGCTATTGTGTTATTCCTATTTGATTGGAAAGACCAAAGATAACATGTCCGTCTACTTGTCCTTCAGGAACCAGCTTAAATGCTTTCTCACTTTAAGGGAGTTAGTTGTATCACTCCTCATCATTCATCCTGCTCTTGTGTTTATTATAGTGGATATAATGATTTTCCCATAAGCTTTTCTGTCTTCTTTGCAAAGCAGGCACCATGTCTTTGTTAGCACTTTATCACCAGTACTTTGAATTTTGTATGATTTACGGGGGCCAGTCATTAATTTTTAAATTCAGTGTACAGACACTTGAGTGATTTTCTTGGAAAGGATTCCTCTGACTCTGTTGTACATGGACTGTAATGGGTCAAAGGCAGAAGCAGGGGACTAGTTAGACATTGATTCAGGAAAAATGATGGTGACATAAGCAGGTTCCATTGTGGATATGCTTCAGAACTACAGCTCTGTATTTGGAAGAAGAAGGATGAAGAGTAACAAGAAATAAAAATAGGAGTAGTGAGATATTAAAGGGAAAAACTCTCCTTTTCTATGATTATGTAGTCAAGGAATGAGTTTGATAGTAAATTGATTTGGCCTGTAGATGGCTCCATTTTCCTAAAGAAACAAGGATTCTTTGTGTGTGTGTGTGTGTGTGTGTGTTCTAGAAATTTTCAGTGCTGCTGTATGTTTTGTTTTCCCAGACTGACATGAAGGCTTCACTGTAAATTAATAAGCACTTCTGACTTTCTTTGTTCAGATGGAATTATGTACATTGGCTCACATTTCTAACATAAATTCTTCATTTTTGAGCTACTATTTAAGAACCACCAAGAAACTTGAGAAGCCAGGGAAACCTTGTGTAGGGTGGTTACTTTAATGGGTTTCACAATGTTCTCATTTACTCATTCATTCATTTATTGAATGATTGCTGTGTTCTACGCACAATGTTAGAGGCAGTGAAAATATTACTATGGATAAAAATATCTTTTCTGTCCTCTATCTGTTATGATTTAAATAAGAGCACCCAGATACATGTTTTTTAGGAAATATTTATTAAATATTCACCATTTGCAGAGCACAGTGCCTTAGAACTTTGTATACGTCCTTTCATTGAAATCTTCAAAACAATCCTATGTGGTAAATGTTGTCTACATTTTAAAGATGAGAAAACTGAGGAACAGAGAGGTTAAGTAACTAGTTGGGGTTCAACTTGGGATTTAAAAAAAATTTTTTTGACGTTTATTTATTTTTGAGACAGAGAGAGACAGAGCATGAACAGGGGAGGGTCAGAGAGAGAGGGAGACACAGAATCTGAAACAGGCTCCAGGCTCTGAGCTGTCAGCACAGAGCCCGACACGGGGCTCGAACTCACGGACTGTGAGATCATGACCTGAGCTGAAGTCGGACACTTAACCGACCAAGCCACCCAGGCACCCCAACTTGGGACTTTTATTGCGGACTCCAGTCCTTCTAATCCACTGGGCACTGAGTCATCCTCTGAGGTCATGCAGACCTGTAAAGCCCGAGTAGCGGGGACAGATCCTCTGATCAATCCTCACAAAAGCCCGACTCCCTTCTTCTGCCCTTCTTTACTCCTTTTGCAGTCACTGAAGTCCTACCTCTTTTGTAGAAAAATTCCAGATTATGTTAGTTGTCTGTCCCCATTCTCTGGGCTCCTCTGAGCTCCTACTGTACATTCACAGGAAAGCCTCCTGATTTGTGGTGAATGTGTCTAACAAGACAATGGAGAATGAGACTAATCATTGACACCTCCAAGTGGCAGATGGGTTTCTGTATAATTTGGAGAGACATCCTCTTAGCAGATAAAAGGGGAGACTTGGTGTAGAGGGAACTCTTCTAAGGAACTGATAGCTTCAGGGAGTCAGACTTAAAACCAGCTCAGGGTAAGGCCCCTACCACATCATTTCCACTGTTCTTCTCTGTAAATTTTTTGCTCCCTTCTCTCCTGGCTCCTATTTTGACCTACGGTTCATTGTAGTAGGGACTGCTGATTATTCATCCCTATACCTTCCCTCTTCTTCTTTAATAATAGAATGCCCCCATTTTAGCTGTAAACATGGCTGCACATATAGGGACTACATTTCCCAGGTCTCTTTGCATCCTGGTGTGGCCATGTAAAGAAGTTCTGTCCAGTTGGATGGACATAGAAAGTATATGTTCTATTTCTGTGTTTTATCATTACAATGAATGCATCTGTGCTGCTTTTGCTCCTTTCCTACTTTCCATCACTTGGGACATGATGAGAAGTGGAATAGTCACTTTTAGATTTAGAAATGAAAGTTGCACAGTGAAAATGTCAAAACTGCCCTTCATTCCCTGGAGAGAGACATGAACTTGAGTCTTGCTTGAGCACTGTATTTTGGGTCTCATGCAGTTGAATTTGTTTTGTATAATTAATATAGAAATTGATACTTAGAATTGGGCCATCTGCAATACCTTGGAAAGCAGGTCATGTGCCAACAGAAGTCCATATCTAGCCAAATTTGTTTGAAAAAAAGTTATACAACTAATGTGTTCTGGCTTCTTTTTGCTATATTTAGCAAAACTCTACAAGAGAGTTAGTTAATCAACTAACTAGTGCTGATGAAACCATTTTTACAAGGGTGAGGACTTAAGCCATTAACACCTCCCTCCTGTTATATGTTATTCAGAAATTAGGAGACTACCTAGTTCCAAAGATCAGATAAACAGGGTTGCCTACCCATTTAAACCTAATGTTTCAAATTATCTCAAGGTAAATACAATGAAATTGAGAGAAAGAAGGATGGGAAGAAAACTTTGGCTGTGGTTACTTGTAAGGAACTAACTGAAAACAAACAAGTCAAATGTCCACAAAGATTATGAGAGGATATCACTACTAAAGAAACCAGAAGCCTGGCCTGCAGGGGCCTGTGTCTCTTTGATAACTAGGCTCCCAAATATACACAGCCTGTGGCAAGGGGTTAGGGTTAGTGTAGAAATAAAAGTACTTTTGCATGCCATTTAAAAACTACATATGTAGCTAATCAAATATTAAATAATACTTTTTCTATCCTACCTTTAAATTTTTTTAGTGTTTATTTATTTTTGAGAGAGAGAGAGAGAGAGAGAGAGGGACAGAGTGTGAGTGGGGAAGGGACAGATAGAGAGGGAGACAGAGAATCTGAAGCAGGCTCCAGGCAATGAGCTGTCAGCACAGAGCCCAACGCAAGGCTCGAACTCACAAACCGCAAGATCATGGCCTGAGCCAAAGTTAGCGCTTACCCAACTGAGTCACCCAGGCACCCTGCTAGCTACCTTTAAAACTGTATCTTTGTGATGAGCTGCATCTCCAAGTTAAAATTTAGAATCTTAAAATTCATTGGAAGTTATGCTATGGCAGGACATGGGTAGTCAACCTGTGATCCATTGCACATCTGTATTTGCTTTCTAGTCATTTCTTTCTTACATCAAGGGCCTTGTAGCATGTAGATATTCTACTCCTACATCCAGGATCTGTACCCAGCCCTCGTCTCTGCCACCACCACAAACCAGCTTAAAGGCTTAGCGGCTTACCACTAATGGTGCTGGTGTAGCACACATTTCTGGGTGGTATGTCTCAGGGCAACCTGTTATACTTGGGTTCTTCCTCCTTCTACTTCCTCCATTCTCCTTCCCCTTTGTTGCTGTTTCCACTGTAGCCATCATCAGCAAAAAAAAAAAAAAAAAGCATTTATTCTCTAAGGAGCTAGATAAACTTATCATACAATGTTATAATTTATTTACACATCTGTGAAATCTGTATTTCTTGAAGATTGGGCTTATGGGTATATGCATATCAGAATTTTGCAGCATCAATGATCTTGTGTTAACACAAAGTAAGCGTTCAGTGAGTATTAGTTGAGAATACGGAGTAAATGAATGTGTCTTCATATTGCCAGGCTCTATGCAGTAAATTGGAAATGTACCAAGGCTTCTAGGTTTTCTCATCTAAGAGAGACCATACAAAAATTTGGATAACTGGATTATAGTAGAAGGTTCAGAAATGTGTCATCTATGCAAAGACCTGAAAAATGGTCAGCCTTGTTTATGTTTCAAATTGCCCAGAAATATTTGGTTTTGCTTCAGTTCTAGGAAGGGCTCAGGATTGGGGTGAGGTCACATTTTTATCAGCAACAGTTCACTTAATATTGCTTATACAAACTTTCTTAAGCAATGACTAGAGCATATGTTTAGACTTTCCCGAGTGTTTGGGCTAAAAAAAAGTCATCTGTATGTTAGTGCAATGATTCTCAGTAGTTATTTCAGAGGTTTCTAAGGTAAGAGGATCACATTGTGTGGTTTAGCAACACTGAAACCTTTCCATGCCCCCTGGTCATTTTATCTTTGTTCTCTTAAAAAAACCTCAAATAGTACAAAATATATCTTTATTTTCACATTTCCAGCATTACTTTCTTTATGCACATATACTGAAACCATCTGTCTAAATTGTGGCAAAATCTGCCAGTTCCAGATTGGCCTCATTAGTCATTTGAGAACACATAAACAGAGGGATTATGGAAAAATAAATAGATCTTGGATAGATCATCCTGGCCTGGGAAGGTTTTTCTCATCATCAGCATCATTGCTAGACATGAAAAGGCACAGGTTTACATCTCTAAAACACTTGGAGGAGTTTTTGCTCCAGAAAGTGGATAAAAATTTCCCAGTGACCCACTTGGTCCTTTATCATATGACAGTCACCTCAGTTTTGAACCAAAGGAAAAACTAACATCTTAAAGAGCTAGCAAGGTCTTTCAGAGTGAAATTCTATAAATGTCATTCCAATAGAAAGGACTATATCTAAGAGGTGAGATGAGAGATAAGGATACTGCAAAGGTAGGAAAAAAGAATTTTGGACACCATCATTAAAGGTAGTGTCTTTCTGAGTGAGCCATACATTCACCTCTCAGATGTTTGCGTATATTCCTAGGTGCCACCTTTTCCCTATGAATAACAGTAGTTTCATTGTGAGAGTGAATTTTCTACCACGCAAGAGAAATCTCTGCCATAGTAGGAAGTATATTCATCTGTACTTGCCTTGGAACTAACAGAGACCAAGGGACTAGTAGATATCATCAGGGAAGATGGTCTAGTAAGTAGAGAGAAGACTTCTAACATGTTCTAAAATGAGGAGGAGCTCTCCAATGCCCCAAAAAACAGCAACAACAAAAAATCATGATCACCAGACCTGCCATGTCCTACATTCCATTATTTGAGTTCATTCTGTTAGTTCTCAAAGGCTTTATTAGTTAGGGTATGTTAGATTATACTATGGGTAAATCTCAGTAACTTAATGCAGTAGAAATTTATTTCTTGTTCCTGTCAAAGTTCGATGGCAATCAGATGGTTTTCCTTCAAAAAAAATCGCAAAACAAAACCTGAGGAGGTCATCCTCCTTCCATTTTGTGACGTTGCCGTCTTCAGCACATGCTATTTCTGGGGCAGGGGAAGCAGATCATATGTATATGCTGTAGCTGGAAATGCCATGATGTAAGCATTTGGATCCAACCTACCTACAGGGAGACTGAGAAGTGTAGAACTGTTTCATGTCCAGAAAGTGGAAGTAGTCCTGGTGAGCATCTAGCTGGTTTCTTCCACAAAGACAGTTGGCTTTATGGCAGATTGAAAATATAGCAATAATATTTCCAGCTCTTTATGTGAGGCGATGAAGGCTATAACTCCACTCTTTCAGCCCATTCTAGCTTTGGTGTCTTGCTTTTGCCAACAGAAGTGGTTGAAGTGGGACTTGCTAGTTCTCTAGCCTAGTTTTCTAGAGGCCTTGCAGCTTCTGTCTCTGTCTTCTTAAAATGCTGTCTTGAGACTTCCATGTAAAGAAGCTAGCTCTGGTCTCCTGGATGATGAGAGGCCATGCACAGAAAAATCAAGTCATTCCAGCCAAGTAGGAGCGTCAGTTGTCTTACAGGAGTGAGGCCAACTTGGACCTTCAAGCCCACCTGACTCTCCTCCTGAGGATAACTGCAGGAATGAGCCAGGTAAAATGAGCACAACCAATGGACAGAATTGTGATAAATGATGCATCGTTGTCATTTCAAGTCACCGAGGGTGGGGTAATTTGTTACGCAGCAGTTGACAGCTGATACAGGTTTGACACTTTTCGGATTAAAATGGGAGAGTCTGCCACTGTACACCTGAAACTAGTGGCTTATCAGTGTCCTTCCCAGCATTCCTGACAGGTGTGTGGTTTCGGGATTGTGCACCTCTTACGTTGGGTTCCTCTAGAAGATGAACCTGAGAAAAGGATGTGGGTGTGAGTTGTTTATTTGAGAGGTGAGTCCGTAAAGCTCTTGTGGGTGAGTGGTAAATGATACAGGGAAGGAAGGAAAGCAAGAAAGGTATATTATTGAACTTGGTACTACTGGACAGCGAGGACTCAACTCTGCTGCAGAACTCTGGTGGATAGAGTAGATCATACCTCAGAGTTATACCGGGTTGTTATTATCATACCTCAGTTATTCTGAGAGGTGGGTAACTGAGGGATTTACCCATCAAATCCCATCACTTACTGTTAGAGGGATTCTGGAAGTACGAAGGGTGTCTTCATGCCTCAGCACTCTTCTACCTTGGGCACAGGCTGGGTGGGCTCCAGTGATTAGAGAAAGCCTTCAGGGGAAGAGTTCCATGGCTCCTGTTGGAAAAATTACAGTTGGCCTTCCCTGGAGTATGAATGTTTATGGCATTTGGGTGGGGTATCAACACTGACATTTGAATTTGTTGTCAATATCTAAATATTCTAAACACTAATATCTAAATAGGTAATGTTTTAACCAAATAATAAATTATCAATCTAGATATAACTTGTAGTGAAAAGTCTTCTTGGGTGTTCTACTTGTTGAAATTTTAAAAGTCCACTGAAATATAATGTATATTCATTGTTGCAAAAGTAAAAATGCTGTGAATAAACCATGATGATTTTGAAGCATGTTAATTTTGTGTTAAAAAAATTAAGAAATTTAAAATAATTAAAAATAAAATATACTGACATTTAATATAAGCACTGGGAGTATTTTGGCTGAATAACTTGGAAAAATATTATTTTTGTATCAAAACTGCATGTAAAATTTAAATAACACCCTTCTATGGGTGCCTGGGTGGCTCAGTTGGTTAAGCATCTGACACTTGGTTTCGGCTCAGGTCATGATCTTGTGGTTCATGAGTGAGAACCCCACATTGGGCATTTGCTGACAGTGCAGAGCCCGCTTGGGATTCTCTCTCTCTCTCTCTCTCTCTCTCTCTCTCTCTCTCTTTCTGCCTCTCCCATGCTCATGCTCGCTCTCTCTCTCTCAAAATAAATTAACTTAAAAAAATAAATAACACACAACTAAATAATAGATTATATTATTTCTTAATTCAAACTTCATAAAATTATCAGGTGTATTAATGTTCTTAATGCTAAACAATTATCTACTGAGAACTTCACTTAATTTTTGGTTACTTCATTATGTATGGATTTTTTAATGAAAAAGAATATCTGGGAATTATTCAGAAATAAAAATGGATATCAACTTAGCTATCTCAAAATTTTAAGAGTCAGAAAGACCTCAACTCATTCCTAATACATCTAGGATATACACCTTTGATCCGAACATAATAAAAATTTTGAGGGCAGGAAGAAAAAAGTTCTTTATTTCTTGAAATTCTAATGGTCCGTTGAAAATAAGTGTATATTCATTATTATAAAACCTGCCAATATTAGAGGAAATGGGTTCAAGAAAACACACACCAAAACACATTTTGTTCAGTCTTCAAAACAACAGGCTCTACAAGAATGCTTTTAGAAGAAAATTCCTTATTGTTTTGAGTCTACGGAGGTTTTATTTTGGTTATGATGGAGGGTAAGGAAAGCTTAATAACTCTGTGGCAATCTACCATTAGCAGCACTGTGTGCCACGTTGCAGCCAAATTACTCCCTTACCACGGCAACTGAAACTGAGTTTCTATTTTGTATTGTTGACATGCAATTCAGTAACCATGAGTGCAATTAGGCAGCTGGAAGGGCTGAGAAATCATTGTTCCTATACTACAATGCCCAAGCCATCAAATGTGGCCACAGCTACAATTTATAATGATCAAATAATAATAATGACAATAATAAATGTAAATAAAATTTCAGATTTATTTCTGTATTCCAAAGGTTCCTTCCATGATGGTGATATAGCTCTTGCTAGTCTGTGGTCTAGTACTGATTTTAACTCTTGGCCCTTTGGCACTCAACCAAAAAGTGTATTTCACATATCTCTACTGTATGTGTGTGTGCGTGTGTGTGTGTGTGTGTGTGTGCGTGCGTGCGTGTGTGTGTGTGTGTGTGTGTGTGTGTTTGTCTTGCAACAATAAGCATTGACTCTCATGGTATATGTTGGTTTACCATGTTAGCTGATGTGGCTCCACATAGCTTGCAATTCTGGGACCCTGGTTGAACAGGAGCTCTGAGGTGGGATGGGCAGATACTTGTGTATCCTGCATCTGAAGACAATAGTCCAGTATCAAGATGTTGGGAGGTTTGATTTGTTTCTGAGGCCTCTCTTCTTGGCGCATAGATGTTCACCTCCTCACTGTGTCCTCACATGGTCTCTTTTCTGAGCACATGCCCCTACTCTGTCTTTATGTGTCTGCATTTCCTTTTCTTACAAGACACTGGTCGGATTAGATAGAATCCGTCCTCAGGGGCTCGTTTTAAGTTAATTACCTCTTTCTAGGCCCTGTCTTCAAATACAGTCACATTCTGAGGAACTGGGAAGAAGAGCTTAATTTTTAGGAAATACAGTATAGCCCATAATACTTTAATAGTTTGTCTTTGGATCTAGCATAGATCACACATCTACTCAAATGCCAGTGGCCAGAGGAAGTCACAGGATAATGGGTGGAGATGTGATCCACTGACAGAGGAGGGTGGGAATGATTAGGAATAAAAATACAGTCCACCAAGAATGGATATGTTTATACATTTTCCACTCTGGTCTTATAATTTATTAAACATATATACTTATCAACACACCTAGAAAGTTAATAGCAGGATTCAGAAGGATTAATGTAATTTCCAAAATCACCTTGGGACTCTCAGGGATGTGTCCTGAAGTCTGCACAGCTGTTACGAAGGATTTCTGATACCATGTTGGCATAAATATTTTCTGTATACTACGGAAGTAACACATGTTTCATATGAATATATTAGCAATTATAAAATAATAGCATATAGAAAAATATAAGCATACAAGAAAATGACATATGACACCATCTGGTGCCTACCATTCAGACTTGATACTGTGTCATATTTGCTCTAGATCCTTCCCCCATATCTTAACCTATTGCTATATCTGCTTTAGCAAGTATCTGTTTACCTCTCCATACCTGTATACATCCCTCACTTTACCATTTTTGGAAATGCATTTCAAAGTAAGTTTAAGACATCAGTATATGTCATCACTAAAAACTTTCACAAATAATTACTAAATTTAGATATTTGTTTATAATTGTTTTTCTGGCATAAGGCTTAAATATAGTGAAATGCACAAATTGTCAGTATATTAGCCAGTGAATTTTGATCAACACATAAAAAAAAACTATACCCAATATGCTATCACCCCAGGACATGCCTTTGTACCCCTTCATAGCCAATCTTCATCCTCATTCACCCAAGAGGCCATTGTTATTCTTAATTTTCACTGTAGCAGATTTTTACTTGGCTATTCTAGAATTTCATATAAATGGAATCAAACAGTGTTTGCTCTTGTTTCAGGTTTCCTTTACAAAGTGTAACGTTTCTGAGATTCAACTATATTGTTGCCTGTATCAGTAATTAACTTCTTGTTGCTGAGTAACATTCCATTGTTTGATTGCACTACAATTTATTGACCTATTTTCTTGTTAATGCAGTTCTTGGCCATTTTGAATAGATCTTAGGATTTTCGTAGAATGTATGCTTTCATTTCTCTTGGGTAAATACCCAGAAGTGACAGAAGAAGTTGTATGTTCCATTTTCAAAGAATTTGCAGATATTTTTCTAAAGTGGCTGTATTATTTGATATTGGAGAATTTAGGTTGCTTCCCATCCTTCCCAACATTGGTGTTGTCAGTCTTTTTAATTTTGGCCATTCTGGTGGGTGTATTGTGTATCTATTTTTTCCTTTAATTAAAACATTTTTTTGTAATGTTTATTTATTTTTGAGAGAAAGAGAGAGAGAGAGAGAAGGCATGAGCAGGGGAGGGACAGAGAGAGAGGGAGACACAGAATCTGAAGCAGGCTCCAGGCTCCACGCTGTCAGCACAGAGCCCAACACAGGCTTGAACTCACCGACCGTAATCATGACCTGAGCTGAAATTGGATGCTTAACTGACTTAGCCACTGTGCGCCCTTCTAATTTTTCCTTTAAATTTGAATTCCCTGATGACTAATGATGTTGGGCAATTTTTCTTATGCCTATTGTCCATTCATGTATCTCACTTTGTGAAACAGTTGTTCAGACCTTTTGCCCATTTGCCCCTCTACTTTTAATAGAAGAGTTCAGTCTTTCATTGGCACTAGTGACTGATGGAGATTTGATTGTTTCACCTCCAGTTTCTACTCACCATGATGGGAAAGTTCCATATCATATTTTAAAGTCATGAGGGCTCATAGTATTGCCATATTGCCTCTATATGTTTTCAACAGTCTACTGACATAATGGACTATTTTAAAATAACTAAATACTGGTATTTTTTTTAATATTTATTTAATTTTGAAAGAGAGACAGAGACAGAGATAGAGGGAGACACAGAATCCAAAGCAGGCTCCAGGCTATGAGCTGTCAGCACAGAGCTCTTGCAGACCTTGAACTCACAAGCCTTGAGATTATGACCTGAGACGAAGTCGGACACTTGACTGACTGAGCCACCTAGGTGACCCAAATGCTGGTATTTTTGTTGTTGTTACATCATTTTTTTTTATTCTTAAAAATATATATGCTGGGATTCCTGGGTGGCTCAGTCAGTTAAGTATCTGACTCAGGTCATGGTCTCACAGTTTCATGGGTTTGAGCCCCACATCAGAATTCTATGCTGACAGTGCGGAGCCTGCTTGGGATTCTCCGTCTCCCTCTCTCTCTGCCCCTCCCTGACTCATGCTGTCTCTGTCTCTCTCAAAATAAATAAATAAATTTAAAAAAATCTATGTGCTGAATCATTTATATGTTGAGATACAACTAGAGTTGTATGTATGTTGAATTAAAATTTTGAATCAAATGATCTATGAATATATCATCTAACTACCTTTTTTAAAAGCACTCTGACTCATACCCCTCTCTGATTTAAAGCTTTTCAAAGTACATAAGTATTGTTTTAATTTCCATTGCCATTAATACACTTGAGGTTTGCATTAGTTTACTTAGGCTGCCACAGCAAAATAGCACAGACTTGGTGGCTTAAACAACAGAGGTATATTTTTCCACAGTTCTGAAGTCTAAAGAAGTCCAAGATCCAAGTTGCAGCTGATTCAGCTTCTAGTGAAATCTCTCTTCCTGGCCTGCAGATGGCTGTCTGCCTTCTGGCCTTTACTTGGTGTGTGTGTGTGTGTGTGTGTGTGTGTGTGTGTGTGTACGCACGTGGGGTGAGGAGGGGTGTGGAGGGGAAATGTAGAGGCAGAGAGCTAGCTCTCTGGGGTCTCTTCTTTAAGGACACTGATCCTTTAGGATCAGGGCCCCATGCTTATGCCCTCATTTAGCCTTAATTACTTCCGTAGAGTCTCCCATCTTCAAGTACAGCCACAGTGGAGGTTAGAGTGTCAACATATGGCAAAATTGGCAGGGGTGGAGGGGAGCAGAGATTCTGTCCATACTGAGGTTAATGGCTTCTCTTTCTATTTACCTGAAAGGTCCCAGGGTAAGTCCTCATGATGTGAGAATGTATGAAAGGAAAGAAAAAGTTAATAGATCCCCCCCTATGATGGGGGATCAGGGGATGGGAGAGAAGGAGGAAGGGAAATTCCCTGGCTCATGTCTTAGTCTTTCCCCTTTCATTCATCAAGCACTAGATTTCCTCTCTTTAACTTCCCTCTTTTCTTCTAAGATCATATTCATTCCTTTAAAGGCTGACTTTTTATTCCCCTTGGATAATTTATTTTACCTGGGAATATTTTTTCCTCAGTCATCCTGCCTGGAAAGGCTCAAGGAAGAACAAAAGAATTTCCTGAAGTATAGATGCTGGTCCTATTTCAGGTGGAACAGTATCTGAAGGCAGAATGTTAATGATGACATATCTTATATATTTACGAACTATACAAAATGTCAATCTGCCAGCATTCAATCAATTATAATACAACAATATTTCTGATGTTCCTGCAAATATGCATAGTTTAATGTGTATTTTAAATTTACATAAATATTATAAAATATATCTATTCTGCTTTCTTCTTCTCTCTTTTCTTTTTCTCTCTTCCTTCTACTCTCCCTACCTCTCTCTTCCTCTTTATCTCTCTTTTTCTTCCTTTTTTGCCACCAGTACAATGATATTAAGATCCATCTATTAGACAGTGACCCTTTCCCACATTATACCTATCTGTTCTCCCAATGACTAGCTGATAGCCCCCAGCATCTTGCCTCCACCACAATGCCACAGTGATCATCCTCATAAGCAGTCCTACTTAGGTGACAATGTTTTTGGGATACGGATCTGAGAATGGAAATTCTGACTCATGGGGTAATGTCTGTGTAATTTGACTAAGCTATGCCAGCTTCCATTCAGAACGGCTGCACTACTCTTTCAGTTACACCAGCATGGCTCAAGGACTTCTATGTCCCCATCATCCCTTCACATTAGTCAGTGTTCTAATTTTTGTTAGTCTACCTTGTGTCTGGTTACTGTCAAGTATTCATTATTCTTGAGGGAGAATTTCATGAGCACAAAGCAAAAAGAACGTCATTAAAAAGGAAAACTATGGCAAAGGGCCGTGGTTTGTATGTGTATTTGTTTTAGGAATATACTTTACAAGTTAGCTGATAATCATAGGGACACAATTTAATGTATTTAAGCTGGTAACTAAGGTGAAACATTTTTTTTTACAGACAATATGTCTTGGATTAATACATTGGTTAGACAATATGGGCTGACTTTGCCAGTTAGCTTATATAGTGGAAAAACTGCACAGGTTCAATTGTAGCACCAAGGTTTGGGGGGAAATATATTTAAGCTACATGATAAGGCAAAATTATTTTATTAAAAATTAGTTTTGGGGTGCCTGGGTGGGTCAGTTGGTTGAGGTTTCAGATTCTTGGTTTTGGCTCAGGTCATGATCTCACAGTTAGTGAGACTGAGTTCTTGTCGTTGGGTTCTGTGCTGACAGGGTGGAGCCTGCTTCCTGCTTGGAATTCTCTCTCTCCCTCTCTCTCTCTCTGCCCCTCCCTGCTCATGTGCACATGCATGCTCTCTCTCTCTCTCTCAAAAAAAAAAAAACTTAAAAAAATTAGTATTGCCAAAATGTATTGACAACAGCAATATTTTGCTATTTTCAAACCTTTCTGAGGTTATTGGGTTAAATGAGATGCCACTGTATAAGAGGCCAAGAGTCATTTAATAAGACTCACTAAAACCTCTTTGGTATATTTCCCAGAAACTAAGAAAGTGAATGACTTTCATGACTGGATAACAAATCATTACACGGGTCAGGTACTTTCCAGTTCTTGGCTTTCAACAAAACTGAAGGAGGAAATAACTAAGTTGTCAGTTGAGAGACTATTAAAAATAATTTTAGATGATAGATCACTACATGAATTTTGCCATGTAACTTGGAGGAAATTCAAAGAAATGGATGATATTACAATAGAAAGTTTTTATATCCCAGTCAGCTTATGGTAAAATTTGTAAGAACAATTTTTTTTCAGAATTTATATCTATAAAAATGAAAAGTAAGAATAGATGTGATCCTGAAAACTGTCTAACCTTAGTGATGGGTTGTACTCATCCATGGACACAGTCGTTCGTTTCAAAACAACAATCTCTTTAAGGTATAAACTTCTAAAAATTCATTTTTTATTTGGTGAGTTTTAAAATCTTAATGTATTTGTTCTTTTGTTTAATCATGGACTACTGATACTCATGACAGAATCCAGATGAAATTTCTTAATACTTAAAGTCTAAAATCTTTGTTTTAAATTTACATAAGTATTTTTGTTGTAGAGTATAAGTTCAGTAAGTATGATAAGGTACCCTTTTAAATATAAAAATATATTGTGCTAGGATACTGTGTGTGGGTGTGTGTGTGTGTGTGTGTGTGTGTGTGTGTGTGTGTGTGAAGTACAATGGGAAATAGGTACAAGGGAAAAAGAAATGAGATAAAATTCCTAACTATTAAGAGAGATCTTGTTTATATCTTTTTTCAGTGTATGATGGCAAGTATCTATCGTTATAGTTATTTAGATTTACTGGACACATTTAAAAGGGCGATATAACCATTTTATTTTAAGATATTAATATTTATAACATATCCCAAATCATAGACATTGTCCCTACTTAAACCTTCGATTTCAGAAATTTGAGGCCTCAGCCCAAATTTTGTGCCTTTTAGGGAGCATATAAAACATTTGGAAGACCACCAGCCTAGCCCACACAGGTAGTAGGAAACAGGGAAGACATTTAAAGCCAGACTTTTGACTCTAGGTTGTAACATTTTGTATCTGTTACAATACAGTGGAAAGAAGATCACATGACAGTAGGAAGCATCATCGCTTTAGTTCCCCCCCCCACCCAACTATCTCAGAACTTGGAATCAACATGCCCATAGACTGATAAATGACTCTTAAGAGTCACAAATAATATCCATGCATCTGCCTAGCACAGTGCCTGCCCCCTATTATTTCTAAGTATTAATAAAAGTGTGTTAAATGAATGGATAAGAGTCTAGGGCTTTTCCCATTAATTAATAAAATTTCCTAAAAGACAAGCATTTCAGTTTATAATTGTGTTTTTAATTTTAGATCTAGGATCAATTCAGAGATTACTATAAAACTTGTATTTTAAACAAATCAAAACCACACTCAGATACCACCTCACGCCAGTCAGAGTGGCTAAAATGAACAAATCAGGAGACTATAAATGCTGGTGAGGATGTGGAGAAACAGGAACCCTCTTGCACTATTGGTGGGAATGCAAACTGGTGCAGCCGCTCTGGAAAACAGTGTGGAGGTTCCTCAAAAAATTAAAAATAGATCTACCCTATGACCCAGCTAGAGCACTGCTAGGAATTTACCCCAGGGATACAGGAGTGCTGATGCACAGGGGCACTTGTGCCCCAATGTTTATAGCAGCACTTTCAACAATAGCCAAATTATGGAAAGAGCCTAAATGTCCATCAAGTGATGAATGGATAAAGAAATTGTGGTTTATATACATAATGGAGTACTACGTGGCAATGAGAAAGAATGAAATATGGCCCTTTGTAGCAACATGGATGGAACTGGAGAGTGTGATGCTAAGTGAAATAAGTCGTACAGAGAAAGACAGATACCATATGTTTTCACTCTTATGTAGATCCTGAGAAACTTAACAGAAGACCATAGGAGAGGGGAAGGAAAAAAAAAGTTTAGAGAGGGAGGGAGCCAAACCATAAGAGACTCTTAAAAACTGAGAACAAACTGAGGGTTGATGGGAGATGGGAGGGAAGGGAGGGTGGGTGATGGGTATTGAGGAGGGCACCTTTTGGGATGAGCACTGGGTGTTGTATGGAAACCAATTTGACAATAAATTTCATATTTAAAAAAAAAAAACTTGTATTTTAAGTTTCCATAATGACCAAGAAACAAACAAAAAACTCTAAAGAAACAAATAACAATAAAATCTCTGACACGGTTTTTGTCAGACAAATGCCTAGTTTTACACCTGATCTGTATTAGAATTAAAAGTAATAACTCCAGTGAATAATATTAAATTACTAAATGTAGGCTACGTCCACGCTATATTCAGATTAGGGTCTATTCAGTTCTTAAATAATCTAAGACAGATTACACCTTACCTAGTTTAGTTAAAAGAGGACTTTGCAACCAATTCTTGTTTGTTCATGGTAAATAGAAATGGGCTAGAAGTTCTTGAAATCAATGCATAATTTCAAAATAATTAAAACCATATGCCTGTGCAGTTACTATTGATTATCCTTTACTTCTTTATTCTTCCTCTTTTTTTTTCCCTAAGCCAAACACATTGCACTGAATTTTAGCTACATTAATTTCTCAGAATTTTTGGAATTAGGAAGGTCCATTTGTAAAATGGATTTACCATGGAGATACTTAAGCCTAAGCTCTAGGGCTCCTCACTTATATCCTGGGAGGATCCTGGCAATATCTTCACATGGTTATATATTTTTTTATAAAATTTGAAAACTGTAAGATATATTTAACTGTAGTTGAGTTTAATGGGCTATATTTATGTGATTTGTGGTCTCTTCCAGGTATTGTTACATTATTGCTAGCCATCTCATGATAGAAATGGCTTTCAGGAATATTCCTACCAACTATTTTTCTGACTCACTCATTCACTCAGGGTCATGTCTTAAAGGTGTCAGAAATAACATTGCATTTTAATGTGTCTTTGGCATCTGGTTAAGAGTATGTGGATAGCATAGAAGATATAAAGTTTCAAAAATAGAGACCCAGAAGCTGGTCTGTGGAAGATTCTTTTGAATCTTATAGCTCATATACAAAGATATTGGATAGAGGTTTCCTCAAATTTGATAACCTATTAAATGTTTACATGAGGTTACTGATAATGGATGTTAAAACTGGAAGAAATTTTTCTAAACAATAAGCAAACTATAAATAGTACAGATTTTGATTAGCCCTGCTAGAGGAAATACTGAATGTGTTTCTCTTCTCTCAGTAGACAATGATATTATAAAAGTGTTATAAAATGAGGAGTCAATCAAAACTATGTAGCCAAAATACGTAGGCAAATAGTATTATAGATATGAGTCAAGCAGTTAATTAATAAAAATATTTTTTTTTCATTTTTCCCTATTTTGTGATGTGTGTGGTATTGGTTATTCTTTTAAAATTAATAATTTGTTATTTCTTACTGTAAATGTATCTTTTTATCTCTAACTTCCCTTCATATCTACCTTTCATAATTTTGAGTTTGCTTTTCTTACCAAGGACCCCTACATTGTATACACATAAAGCCTCATAAAATCTAGATTTGTCCCTGGCCATACATAGTATTTGGTATAATGCTCTTATTCTATACGTGAAAACACAGGTCTGGAGATAATTTCTTTCTTCTTGGACTCCACTACTAAGGACAGGATTGTAATAACAATCCAGGCTCCTGGGTGGTGAGTTAAATCTGTCATGGTTAATCTTGGGATAGGATAATTTATGCTTTCTCTCTGAATAAATCTGCACCTAGAATTTTAGCTGAGAAAGCAGTATTGTAGAACTGAACTCTAGACTAGAAGTCTATAGACAGAGAGATTGTGCAGAAGAAATGTGACCAGTTGTGGATGGATTTCTTAGAGAAAAGCATTCGTCAAAGTGGCTGCAAATGAGGGAGGGACTCACTTTAGGATTCTGCCAATTCTTACCCTGGCCAGAAAGTCCCAGAAATCTTGTCCATACACTCTGAAATTTAGAGATGCGCATTCAAATGACATTTAACAGCACCCTTGAATAAAGCAGAAAAGAACCAGATAATGTGAAACTCATTTGTTACTGATTACAATGGCGTGGCCTGTGTTTATAGTCCCTAAGGCTGAATTCTCTCCGGGTAACACACAGGGGAAGCCACAGGATGTTTCAGAGCTTGGAGAGTGAGAAGGAATTTCATTGACTCAGGTCTGTCACTGCAGTCTTACCATGAACGTGGTCTAGGAAACCATTTTAATACTATTCTGTAGCTCTCTCCGCACAACAAAGATGACTGTGCATTTGGGGACCTCCAATTACTAACATTGTGCAGAGGGCAAATAGAGTACAGATTTTGTCTTCTAACAAGACAGAAACTTTGAATTTGGAAACTAAATAAGTCAGACCTTCTAGGACTGAGGAAAACTGGACCATAATAGAATTTAAGCCCACAAGCAGTAGTGATTTACTGAGAAGGCTTACAGTAGCTGTCCAAAGGATATTAGACTGCCATTAAAGACATTCTTCCAGACTAAGCAAAGACTTTATAGCAAGGGAACTATGCTGCCTTCTCAAATTTCAAAGTCCATTTGAAGGCACATTGAAATGCTAGGTCAGAAGCAGCCCCCGATGGAGGTGGGGCTGTCTGTGCTGTCTTTGAACTCAGGGAAGGGATGGGTGCTCACTCTGTTTCCACTGCTGGAAAGACAGGTGGTTCCTGCAAGCATCTCTATGTCTCAAGTGTTTATAAGTATTGAGAGGTACTCAGCTCAAGGCTTTGTAATAACTGCCTTTGTTTGAACTGCTGGAATCCTCTCTCCTCACAGGGAAACTAGAATAGTGAAGTGCGAAATAAAGCAAATCCTAGGAGAGGCAGAGAAAACATTACACTGATGGAGACTTACACTCTCCAGGGTAAGCTACACACCGGCTCGCTGTGGCGAAATCTAGGTGGTGGATATATTGTTTGGCTCGCATATGATTTGTGAGAGCAATTGGAACCAATATTTAAAAATTCTGACTTTGACATAAAGAAAACGTGGATTTTCTCCAGGAATATTTTCAACTCTAGTTTTCAATCTTGCAGAGCTACCACGAGCTCTTGCTGTGCTGCTGGAGAGCAGCATGGCTCGTGCTGTCCTGGTGCTCAGGCTTCTCAGGAGTTGGTAGTTCAGATCAGACTTTCAGGAACCCAGAGGAGGGAAGGGAGAGAGCTGCAAGAAGCTGTAAGAGTGTCAGATCCCTCGATCCCTCGAGAGATTGTCTGATCTGCTCCTTTGAAGGAAGGAGGGAGGGAAGAAATTCTGGTGGGGAGGACGAGCCTAGGACAACAGTGCCATTCTCAGAACGTTCAGCAAGCCTAATGGGAAGTCTTAGAAGTTTACCCAGCCCAAAGTCCCATGACTCCCAGTAAAGGGGATCGATCCCTGCTCCCAGCCAAGGCTGGGAGCAGCTTGTGGGAGGCTTCGGATACACTTGCGAAACTTTGCTTCTGGGGCACTTAGTTCATTGGCTCCCCTCAGTCTGGAATCTGAGAAGGGTATCCTCATAGCTGTCTGGTTCTGCCACTGCTGATTGTTTGTAAGGAAAGTTTGATGGGGATTCTGGCAGTTTAATTTTCCCATGTTCAGCTGTTTCCTTATTTCCCAGGCCATTGTTGGCATTGCATTTGCTTCTTTTGTTTTAAGCCTGAGAATTTTAAGGCCATGGCAAGTGCGTTCCTTTTTCCTTTAAGCTATGAAAAACAAGAACAGGAACCATCAAGCAACAACGAAAACAACAACAAACACTCGAACACAAATCCAGAGGCTATATTTATATTATGATGCAAGTTAATATTCTTATGGTCATTGACAGATTTAGATTCACGTTCATTCATTCGGCAAATGTGGAATATTTACTACGTATCAGACACATAATACTCTCTCAAGTTACCCCTTGGCATACCTCCAGCCTGTTGGTTTGGAGAAGTACCAAAGTAATAGTTTTTACTAAGGTAACTGAGTAAGACCATACTATTTCTTTTTCAAGTATGTCAATACTGAAGCAAGTTTGCTACTAAAATATTTTCCATGCATATGGACTTCTCAGAGTTTTTTTCTTTATGCTCAAGCCGAGAGGCATCCTGGGTCTGACCCTAGTGTGGGGCATTTGTACCCTGGGCACTTCCTTTTTTTTTTTTTTTTTTTTAACGTTTATTTATTTTTGAGACAGAGAGAGACAGAGCATGAACGGGGGAGGGTCAGAGAGAGGGAGACACAGAATCTGAAACACGCTCCAGGCTCTGAGCTGTCAGCACAGAGCCTGACGCGGGGCTCGAACTCACGGACCGCGAGATCATGACCTGAGCCGAAGTTGGCCGCTTAACCGACTGAGCCACCCAGGCACCCCAGCACTTCCTTTTCTGGTGAATACATGCACTTTTATTTCCTTTCCCCGTTTCTCAGGGAGTGGTGTCGTTTTTTTACCATACATAGCACCTTACCTTATATCAGTCCATTCTTCCCTCAGGCACTGGCTTTGTTCCTCAGCCTTCCTCTATCTTTCCACATTATGTCAAGTAATCAGAAATTGGTGGGAGCCAAGCTGTATTAAGGTTTATTTGGGTGGCTGCTGGTGGGGGGGGGTGTCTGAAATATTCTGGTATTTACAGCTGTGGCATCAGTCAGTCCATATAGTGCCAACGATGTGAGAAGCAGGGAAGAAGTCATAACTCTGCTTCTTTTTTTTTTAAGTTTATTTATTTATTCAGAGAGAGAGAGAGAGAAAGCATGCATGTGCACATGTGAGCAGAGGAGGGGCAGAGAGAGAGAAGAGAGAGAATCCCAAGCAGGCTCCGCACCGTCAGCACAGAGTCTGATGTGGGGCTCAATCTCACGAACCGTGAGATCATGACCTGAGCCAAAATCCAGAGTTGGACGCTCAACCAACTGAGCCACTCAGGTGCCCCATAACATTGCTTCTGAATCCAGAGAAGGAAAATTCATCTCTTGCAAGTCACCTAGAAGATGTTAATATTACTTCAAATTACAAACTCATTTGAATTTTTAAGCCCAGAAAATCATCAAAGTATGGAAGTTCATTTATGTTAGGGTTTTTTTTTTTTTTTTTTTTGCCCTCCCAGTTGGAGCCTACTTGCGTCTGGCAGTTTGCTTTGGGCATAGGGGTGTGGTCATGCTCTGTTTGTGGAGCTTCACCCTACTCACTAGCTCCTACTCTTGCCCACCTAAATAAGAAATATAGGAATGGAGAAGAGAGAAGGAACAGAATTTATTCTTAAATAGTGTTGTCAGAATATAACTTTGTCCCCTCTCTGGCCTCGCAGATGTGTGGAGCTCACTTTCTCTCTCTTTGTGCTTTTGTGGGCTCTTATGTGCCATTCCTCCTGAAGATTTCCAGCTGTGGCTCCTCCCTTCTGAGGGCATTGCCCATCCTTTGGTTGCTTTCTCACAGTCCTTGGTCCTTTAGGGGATCTCTCTATAGGTACTTCACTTTTGGAAAACCAATATTCATTCTAGAAGACTCTCTTGGGCAGAAGTTAAAAAAAGGCTCTCAGCTAGTTTTCTCTCCCTCAAGGTTACAAAACTGGTCCATGGGAAACATGCACCAGACACTTTTGTACCACCTCCCAAAGGAAAGTGCTATGTCTTTCCAGGTGCACCTGACCAAAGCTTAGTTGGCAGTGTAGCTTGCTCACCCACCTATCTTTTCCTCTGGCCTTCTAGGCAAGAGTCAGATCTCAGCCCACCATGCCTACCAAACTCATCTGAAGCTCTACATGGAGACCTGGTGAAGGTTCTCTTGCTAGACCAAAGGTGAAATTGTGGCCTCCACGTGATTCAGAGATGGCAGAAGTCTGTTTAAATCCTCTCTCTCTCTCTCTCCACTCTCTCAACCTTTTATATACTCAATTTGGTTTGGAAAAACAGTCTAGAACACTAATATTGAAAGTTTCTATTTTGGTCTGACACTTTAGAATACTGTATCTGTTTATCTTGGTGTCTCCATTGCAACTTCAATGATAAAGGGCACCGGGTGACTCAGTAGGTTAAGTGTCTGACTCTTGATTTTGGCTCAGGGCATGATCTCATGGTTCATAGGTTCGAACCCCATCAGGCTCTACTGACAGTGTGGAGCCTGCTGGGGATTCTCTCTCTCCCTCTCTCTCCCTCTACACCTTGCACACATGCTCTCTTTCTCTCTGAAAATAAATAAACTTAAAAAAACTTCAATGATATTATTCTATTATGCTACTTATAAAGCATTTGATATGTTCGTAATCTCTTCTTCTCAGTTATTTATTTATTTAAAATATTTATTTTGAGAGAAAGAGAGAGTGGGGGGAGTGAGCGGGGGAGGGGCAGAGAGAGAGGGAGAGATAGAATCCCAAGCAGGCTCTGCACTGTCATTGCAGAGCCTAAAGTGGGACTCGAACTCACAAACTGTGAGATCATGACCTGAGCTGAAATCAAGAGTTGGATGCTTAACCGACTGAGCCACTCAAATGCTCCTATTTTCCTTATTTATAATTTTGGGATAATATATTCCTAGTGATGAATAGATAAATAATATACGTGAAAACACCAAGCACAGTCTCTAGCAAACAGCAGGAATTTGATAAAAGTTAACTTCCTCCCTCCTACTCTTCTTCCCTCCCCAACTTAAATAAAAAGGCCTTGTATTTTATTATACAGAAGAAATATTCGGGCCAAAGATATTTTATAAAAATAGTCAAAGTTGGCTTTTGACTCATGATTTAGTAATACCTTTCCAACAGATTCATTTTCAAAAAATATTCCATGCATATCTATATAGTGCAGATATAGGAATAAGTACTTTTTCTAAGTGCTGTGTTGCTTAGTCATTACCAACAAAAATGCAGTGAAGTCTTCAGCAGAGAAGTGAGGAGTTGAGCATAATAAACCTATTTTTTCTCAACCTGTTGGTTGTTGTTCCCACTGAATCACATTTTTTTTGGTCAGCTGAATTAGGCACAACATGACTCAGTTGATGGTCAGCTAAAGTAGAATCCTATTTTATGCAGACTGGAAAAATTAATATTCATAAATATTTATGAAGAATACTTGGAGCTTTTTTTCCATATCCATTATATCTGGGTCTGTTTTTCATAATATTACTAAGGGATGAATATTTTCATGACAATTAATCTCTTTCATGATCTAAAACTGAATGATAGCACATGAATTGCTACTTGTTATTTTTGTGTAACTATAAACATAGGAAGATTCTTTTACTCTAGGGAAAGCAAAAACTTCTGTTTTGCAGGAGTATATACTTTCGTATTTCTATCCAGAATAGACCAAAAAAAAAAAAAAAAGAGTAGCTGTTTCATTAAATTGCTTTTTTCTCAATCACCTACTGTATTAATCATGGCTTTTTTTAGTATTTCCTTTTATTTTCCAAAAGCATGTAACCTTCTTATTTGACTACTCCCATATATTACGTTTTGATTTGGCTAAGCTGACGAATTACAAATGAAGTTCACCAAAAAAACTATTGTGCCCCAAAGAATATTACTTTATTTCAGATTGAGACACACCAATTAATACCCCTTTCCCCCTTGTGGGTGTCTGAGATTGCTTCTTTTATATTTCATTTAGTTTTAATAAAGAATAATAGCTTGCATTATAAGACTCTGAAGCCTCCACCAGTTTGTTCTTGTTTCTAGACAGTTAGGTTTTAGTTTAAATTAAGGGGTTTTTAATCCTTATACTTTGGCACTACAGGAGTTAAGAACTCGTAAGCTGATTGATTTGTAAAGAAAGAGCTCAAAATACATTAAGGATATACATCCTCATCTGACTAGGAAGCCAAATTTGAAGAGATAAAAAAAGAAAGAGAGAGAAGGTCAACAAAAGGAAACATGGATCATACCTTTATGTCAGTAAAATATAGTCAATGTAGTTAATACTTTGAGTCAAACCGGATGATGGACTGATGGACTAAAATAAATATTTTGGCATTATAAAAACATAAAGTTTAACTTGAGTTGTAAGGAGATAGTTCAAGATGATTACATTTATAGATAGAGCAGTAAGTTAATTTTTTTTTTCTTTTGTGGTGTGGTGAGAAGAAGAGACATTAATTAATTTGCAATTCAGTACAATTCAGTAACTTTTTACTGAACATGTATTATGTTCTACACCTTTTGCTAACCACTGGAATTAGTAGTTTTAAATCAAATAATTTATACCTGAATTTTTAGTTTCAAACAAATTGATTTCATTTGAAGAGGGCAGGGGAATTCTGTCCTCTGGAACAAAGATGTCAAGTGTGGAATCACACTGTAACCTACCTTGCTCCATCTGGGCTCATAGGGCTGTCCTCACATGGTCCAGATTCACTGAGCAACTAGAATCCATTACATACAACGTTTTCTCCCTGTTCAAGGAAATGCTGGCCTGAACATACTCTTGCTCAGGCATTTAAGATGATGCTGATAGCTAAATCCATAATCAAACATGAATGGAACCACACTTAAAGAGGAAGCTGGACTTTGCTCCTTTCCTGTTTCCAAACATTTCGGGTCATTTGATGATCTACAGTCGAACATCAAAATTGAATCTTTTCTCCCCTAAAGGTATCACAGTGATCTAATCTTTTTTGGAAACATTTTTGATTCATCACTTTCTATAGACTCCTCTGCCATGTTGGAACAAAATTTCTTGCTGCCTTTGTGGCCAAGGCAGATAAGTTTAAACTTTGAGGAAATGGATATCCTGTTTTGCATCATCTGTTCTACTCTATACAGAGCTATTTTACTTTTTTCTATCTGTACACTTCTTGAAGTAATTAAAAGGAACAAAGATATTACTGTTGCTCGGGATTTACAGAAATGATTCAGTTATGACCCTATAAGAACTTAGAATGTAGTATGTATATGGAGGCCTGCAAAGAAATTAAACAATGCAAACAAATAGAAATAAACATTCTAAGAGTGGTACACAGTGCTTTTCAGTGATAAATTCCCCCACGGGGAGCAGAAAAACTTCTTACACAGGTAGTATTTAGTTTCTTGTGTAAGATAATAGAGTTTCTTTTTTATTCCTTCCAGTTTTCTGTACATGCAAGCATAGGAGGCATTGATCTGGTGGTGAGCTGAACAAAGGTGTTCAGGTATAAGGTGGCACAGTGGACACTTTCCAGAAGTATCGTGTAGCTGAAGCATGGGAAGCATGAGAAGATGTTTGGACTATCCACTTCCATAATGAAGTTCCTGTCCTTGAACCTCCACCTATGACAGTGGTAGAGGATGTCATGATCCAGGAGAAATGGTTTATTCTGGAAATATGAATTGTTCTCTCCTCATGTACAAACTATAGCAAAATGCAATATTTCTCTGTTTACACATGTATTTGTTTGGAGACCTACTTGCAAACAACAGACAAGAGTCATCTCTTGCTAGTTTAATTTTAACTGTGATTTCTTAATGGCCATTTACATGGCAAAGAGACATGGACTCTGAAGCCATGAAAGCAGGCAAAATATAGGGCAAAATGGCAGGATTGTTTCACAGTCGCTGTTGCCCAGTTCTTTACACTCAGGGCAGAATGCAGGACATTCCACCAAATGCCATTTCTGAAGAACTAAATGTTTCTGTCCCACATTTGCTAAAGATCAGTTTCCCTGAATGAAGCTTCCATAGATCATTGCTTCATTCCAGATTCAAGTTTCATGTGGTTATGTAAGATGAGAAGGGTGTAAGTCATATGTTTACATTTGCATTGAAAGGATGTTTCTTGAATTCTACTCCAGAAAAGCAGGATTCCTAATGTGGGGAATGACAAAATATAGGGAGGCTATTCAAAGTATATAATACTATTATGTGTTATTATACTATTATGAAATATTATTGTATACTAGCAATTTATAAGTAAGATATATCTACATATACCAGAATAGATCATTGTTAGACAGTGTTCTTTTCCACTCTCGGGAATATCAGATTGGCTTTTCTGTGCATACCTTATTAAATGCAATACTTCTGCTATATATTATTAATCAGTTTTTGTTATGTTAGACTGTGATAAAAATAACCCCCAAATCTCAGTGTCTTAAAACAACCAAGTTTTCTTTCTCATTCATGTTACATCATCTTTGTGGGGTTATCTACAATTTTATTACAGTTCACTTTGTGATGGGTGTAATTGTGTTCCGCATGTTTTCCTCATTGTTTGATATCCAGGCTAAGGAGCTGCCAGTATCTAGGAGATGCTGTTTCCATAGAAGAGGGGAAAGAGGGGCAGGAACTAAACCAAATAATAGCAATAACAACAGAACCACATAATCACTCTGAAAGCTTTTGCTTGAATATGGCATACATCGCTAATAATTTCACTGGTCAAAACAAAGTGAAATTGTTAATCCGCATGCCATTTGGGCAGGAAAGAAAAATATTCTTTTAGAAGGGACAGTGAATAAATGACAATAATAATAAACTATTTCAATTCTCCTTCATCTCTCAAATAGTTGTTTCCAGCCTTACTTATAAAATACTGATCTTGTCTCTAAGGAATACCCACCAAATTGGCATCCAAGCATAGCAAGTGGTCCAATCTAGATTATTGTGGTAATCTGTATCTTGGATTTTGATGTGAATTTCCTGGAGACTCATCAACAACAACAAAAATCTGGTCCCAGATGTGTGGGCTACATATAAAGGCAGACAAGGCTCTTCCATTTGGGAAGGGAATACATGGGAGGTATACAGGAGCCATTGTTTCATAGCAGTTCTGAAATCATATCTGGTAGACAATCATTTGGTTTTTAGCTTCCACATATAAGTGAAATCAGATGGTATTTGTCTTTCTTTGTCTGACTGACTTCATTTAGCATAATACCCTCTAGGTGGATAATCAGAAGGCCTCCTGTGAAAGAATATTAGGAAAAAAACCCATCTTTTAAGATCCAGATTCTGCTCCTTGAAATTAACTCCTTAGTCCATTGTTCTCGTTGACTCCGGCTTCATTTTATTGGGAGGTTCCTCCTTCTCTATGGTCTTTCTTTTCCAGATGCTATTGCACAATCTGACAGAGGCATTAGAGAAATGCCTTACTTGAGGTCATGACAGATTTCTCACTCTGTGAGACAGAGTTTTCACTTCTGCTTTTGTGTACAGAAGGTAGAAGTGGCAGAGCTCAGTTTAAGCCTCAAAGGGTCGTTGGCTTTTTTAGAATTACAACTAGTTTAATTTGATTCCAGGAAGCCACACACAAAATTCTTTTTGAAACAGATCTTTATACTTCTCGAGATTTGCTTACAGGTGTCTCCAGCTTCTTGTGTTTCCATGAGACAGCCATGGCTTTCATCTCTTTTTTTCTGAGCCGTTTTGTCACCTGAAATATCTTAGTAAACACTACCTTAATGAATTGAGAGGTTACAAATATAGACATGCTTTTCTCTGCCTTGGATTGCACATTGGCATGAGGTTGAGTCTCCATTGGACTTTGTTTTTCAATGTATTTCTCAGATTGATCTTAGGCTAGTAGGAGAGGGAAACAGTTTTATATTGTAAGTCTGCTTGCCAACATTTCCAGTTGTTTCTGATTTCATTTTTTTTTCAGTAGTACCTTATCAAATGCAACTAAAGCAATTAAGTAAACCGTAGCATTGTGTTTCTCAGTCTCTTTTCAAGCCACAGAACATTTGATACATTATCTTCCAACTTGTTGGAGGTAACACTTTGTCACTGCATAATAATTTTTTCATTTTTTCAGTATTCAGTAAGTTCTTTTTTTTTTTTTTTTCATTCATCGCTTAAATCAATGCCCTTTTTAGCTTTCCTATCATGGCAATACCTTACTCTAGACTATCTCTGCATTAGCCAGCATTTTCTAGATTATGTTGTAACAAATAATCCCCAAGTATCAGTGGTTGAACACAACAAAGATTTATTTCCTGCATTTATCAAAAGTACTTTGGGTTGCCTGTATCTCTGCTGTTGTCACTTATGGATTGACTGAACTTATGCCCCATGAGTGTTTCCCTTGGACTTACAGAATTGAAGGGGAAATTCCAGGCTCATTTTAAGGAGGTAGAAAAAGAGCAATGATGAAATCACCTGATGGCTCTTAAAGTTTTTGCCTAATTGTATCTTATGTTCTTTTCATGTTCCTTTTCCCAAAGTAAGTAAAATGACCAAGTCACGAGGCAGAAACATACACTCCTTTTATACAGAAGGCAGTGAATAAATGAAAAATAATATAACCTACCACATTTATCAACTTTTTATTTTTAAAGTTTATTTATTTATTTTGAGAGAAAGAGAAACAGTGAGGGGGAGAGAGAATCCCAAGCAGGCTCTGCAGTGTCAGTCAGCGACACTGTGTCAATGTCAGTGTCAGTGACTGTCAGTGCGGAGCCCCATCTGTGGGCTCACAGAACTGTGAGATCATGACCTGAGCCAAAACCAAGAGTTGTATGCTCAACTGACCGAGCCACCCAGGAGCCCCTATCAACTTTTTAATACTGACTTTTTATTTCTCTACTTGTTTGGGCATGTTAAATTTTTCTTGCTAAAAAAATCAATTGAGATTAGGAGGGTTAATTTATTTAAGAAAATATGTATCAGGATCTCTCTGAAAAAAAAGAAACTAGTGCCTGTACTCAATACCAATATATAATGTCACAAAAAATATCAATCTGATTCTCACAAGCCTTGGAAAATTATCCAGAAGGGTTGCTAAACAATGTCAAACTTGTTGAGAAATCTGGTATCATTTGAAAAATAAATTATCTCCAAGTGGAGCTACATAGAAATGTTACTACTAAAAATAATGTAATTATAATAGCTAACATCTCCTGGGTGTTTACTGTTCCAGATACTGTCTTTAATTTCATTTCAACTGCATTTTCAATGAGGAAGCTAAAGTTTGACCTAGGTCATATAGCTAGGAGGTGAAGAACAAAAATATAAAATCAGTTTTATGTGATCTAAGAGACCAGTTCCCAATCATTAAATTTGGATATACAAGTTGTATATATGTATTCTTATTTTATAATAAATTTCAAATCTAAATTTAAAAATAATATAAAATGGAGTGATCCATTGTAGACTCTGCCTGGTTAAGGTCTAATTCAACTGGTGGGAGACTTTTGAACCCATGTTAATGGCTGAAATTCCCATACTCTGGATAAACAAGAAGCTAAAAATAGGCAAACATTAAGATAAATCTTTATATTTTACTTAAAAATTATAATCCATACAAAGAACAGAATGTGCAAATCTATCCTACTTTTGGGAGGCACTACAGGATAAAAATATGGTCTCAGAACTATAGCTACACTCTCATGGTCTCACCTAATGCTGCTTTAGAGAAGCACACCATTTGGCAGTGGTCTGGAGTCCGGGACTCCTGCTTTGTTCAAGTTGAAACTTAGTGAGACAGTGTTGGCAGAGATGAGTGAATTATCCTGCATACAGATGCTATTGCACAATCATTTACTTGGGCTTATGGTGAGTTAATAGAAAATGGAGTCCTGGGGACCCTATTTAATGTCTGTTCTCAGTCAGGTAGAAATGCCTCCAGGAAAGGATTAGCTTCCTCTAAGTTGCCTGACCCTGCAGCCCAAAGTAGAACTCAAGAGGCAGGAAACAACATTAAAAAGGCCTGTTGAACAAGCTTGGTTGGTGCTCTTTACTTCTTAATTGGCTGCGTTGCTGGAGTCAGTTGAAATTCCCTTATAAGCCCAGTTATGGTTTATCATCTGCCTGTTGATCCAAGCATATCACTTGGACCTTTCTGAGCCTGGGAGGGAATGAATTGGTGGGGATTCTTGCCCCCCTTCCCAGATTTACTGCAATATAATTGGGTAAATTATAATACACTTAAAGTTTACAAGGTGGCAATTTGAATATGTATAGGGGCGCCTGGGTGGCTCCGTCAGTTAAAGGTCCCGACTTTGGCTCAGGTCATGATCTCAGGGTTTGTGAATTCGAGCCCCAGGTCGGGCTCCGTGCTGTCAGTTCAGAGCCTGGAGCCTGCTTCGGATTCTGTGTCTCCTTCTCTCTCCGCCCCTCCCCCGCTCAAGCTCTGTCTTCTCTGTCTCTCAAAAAATGAATAAACGTTAAAAAAATTTTTTTGAATATGTATACACTGTGAAATAATTCCCACAACCACGTTAATTAACACACCATTACTTCACATAGTTAACCACTTATTTATTTGTGTGTTTGTTTACTTATTTTGGTGGGAACACATAAGATCTGCTTTCAACAAATTTCAAGTATATAATACAGCATTATCAATAGTCACCATGTTGTACATTAGATTCTCACAACTTACTCGCCTTAGAACTGAATGTTTGTACTCTTTGACCATCCTTTCCCCATTTCTGTCACATCCCAGCCCCTGGAAACCACCGTTCTACTCTCCCTTTCTGTGCATTTGACTTTTTAAAAAAATTACCCATATAAGTGATACCATACAGTATTTGCCTTCATCTGGTTTATTTGAGTTAGCATAATGCCCTCTGTATTTATCTGTGATTTTAAAAATAGAATTCCCTTCTTTTTAAAGACTGAATACTATTCCATTGCTTGAGTATATGATTATCTATGTACATAGATAGATTTTTCTCTATCGATTGATATAAATATATGTTTGCATTTTTAAAAATCCACCTATCAACGGACACGTAGATTGTTTCCATATCTTGGCTATTGTGAATAATGCTGCAGTGCAGTGAGTGTGGAAATTCAGATGTCTCTTTAACACAGTGCTTTTTATTTCCCTCTGGATGAATGTCCGAAAGTGGGATTGCTGGATCATAAGGTAGGTCTATTTTTAATTTTTTTGAGGAATGTTCATACTGTTTTCATAGATGGGATTCCTTTTGATTGGTATCAGTGGCATCAGACAAAGCCAACTAAATTATATTAAGAAAAAAAAATCTGTGGTTGATCTCAACTATGCATGTGTCTGTGTGTGTTTGTGTGAGTATTCAAGAGACTGAGGGAGACAGAGAGAACCCCATGACATTTTGAAGACAGATTGACAGCTGGTCAGTCTCTGGGGATACTTAGATTATTTGGCTGGACATCAGTGGCCTTAATTTAATGCCCCCTGTCAGCCATTTAACCTGAATCTGATATAACTATAGACTCTATAGTATTTTAGGGATTTCCAAAGCAAAATATTGATACATGTTTCTTCTTTGTGTTAAATCCTGGTTTCTGCCTACATATGCTAGAAATAAAAACAGGCAATCAAGTTCAGTCCACAGCACAGTACATTTATAGCCTCTAGGTATTTGACATAGCAGGTAGGAAGGAGACAAAATGTGGATTCGGTGTTTGCAACACAGATGTCGTGTCGTCTGTTTCCAGCCTGGTGAGTATGGGCTCTGCCAGCTGGACTAGAATGCAAGCTTTTGTTGAGTCAGTTCCGAGTTTTAGTCCAGGAAAAGCACTTTTTTTTCTGGTTCTTCTGGCTATCAACAGATACTCTGGAGTTTTTAAAGAACCCATTAATTTTTCTTGTCTTAATATCTCATTTATACAGTTCATACATTTACACAGTTTAAAAAGTTAAATTGGGGGCACCCAGGCGGCTCAGTCAGTTGTCGGACTCTCGATTTTGATTCAAGTGATGAACTCATGGTTGTGAGATCAAGCCCCATGCCGGACTATACACTGATAGCACAGAGCCTGCTTGGGATTTTCTCTCTCCCTCTCTCTGCCCTTTGCCCGCTTGCGCATGTACACACACACACATTTGCTTTCTCTCTCTCTCTCTCAAAATAAAACAAACATCAAAAAAAAAAAAAAGTCAATTTGGTCCCAAGAAAGAGTACTCATTGACCAGACAATCAGTATTCTCATTCTGCCTCTCTCCCCATTTTGTCTTCTTCAGAGACAACATCTTTCAAATATTTTCACTGATTTTTTTTTTGTATTTACCTCCATATCTCTAAATAATTTGTTTATGTTACTTCTTGATGTTTTCGTTTTAAAAATTGTCACTTGGTTTCCTACCAGAGAAAATGAGGGTTTAGTTTTATTTCTTCCTCCTGCATTCTTTTTTGTTTTTAGTTTTTTTAATGTTTATTTTTGAGAGAGATACAGAGCACAAGTGAGGGAGGGGCAGAGAGAGAGGGAGACACAGAATCCAAAGCAGGCCCCAGGCTCTGAGCTGTCAGCACAGAGCCCGGAGCGGAGCTCAAACTCACGAACCCTGAGATCATGACCTAAGCCGAAGTCAGATACTCAACCCACTGAGCCATCCAGGCGCTCCATTCCCTTGCATTCTTTATTATACATTTACTTCCTCTGCCTTCCCATCTACCTGCCTCTTAATATGTTTTATTTTAGTCAGTTTAATAGTTAATATTTGCCTTTTATGACATGAAAAAAAATAGTCACACTGAACTTAGGTTTGATATCCTCTGTGTGTCTCATAATATGTAGATAATTTTAGGAACCACCTGAGGTGAGATATGAAGGCATAATTTGCTGGTAACTTTTTCCCCCCTCTGGAAAACTTTGGTCTTCCTGAAGTTTTTGTTTGTTTAGTTTATGTATTCAGCACAGTGCAACCCAAAATTAAGTTCTAGGTGTTCGAATTTCTAGTCTTGATGGAAATTTTCCCAGAGCATTCTTTCTGCTCCCGTCTAGACTGGTGGTCCCTCAGCCTGATTTTTGCACTATCTCTCAGAGGATTCCTTTCTTCTTGTGTTGGATCAACTTTAATCTGTAATGATGACTCATCTTGACTTATCCTTTATCCCTAAGTTGGCTACTCCAGGATATGTATCCGAACCATCTTTAGGCTCACAGTGTTGATTCCAAGATTAGAAAAGCCCATTTGTTTATTGGGTGGATCTCTGGATCTCTCTAATAAGCCTTGTTTGATGGGGTCCACTTATTCCTCCTTTTTTGAAAATGATACCCTTGCTGATACGTGTACCTGAAGCTTTTCACGTAAAGACTCCTTATCTTTTCTTGAGAATAAACTGTGGAAGTTTGACCAGTCCCCAGCTGTGGGCAGTTTGGGGCAAGGTCTGGATATCTGTTCCTCAAATGACTTTCTGTCAACTCTTATTATTATGCCACCCCCTTTATTTCCACTTTCAAAACTGCTAGCAGCTCCTACACTTTGGGGAATTCAGGGAAAATTAAGTTGGACATGGCTTTTCTCAGTTCTACATTAAGATTTAATTTTCTTGGATTTACTAAGGCATTTAATACCAGTCTATCTACTTTGTATTTTATAATATTTTGTTATTTTTCTTCTCATCATTTCCTCATCTTTGTGCATTTATACATTACAAAATCTTTTATTGTCATTTTAATGGGGTTTTGAAAAAGACCAAAAGTAGATAAATATATTCAACTTTCCATCTTTTCCTGGAAGCCCACCATTCATACATATTTTTAATGCACTCTTTTTCAATCAGTACAATGAAAACAAAGCATTTAAATCCTATCTTCCTTCTCTTTCTTCAGACAACAAATGCTAAACCTGAACTGCTACATAACTACAAAGAAAGTTCTTCCTGAAGATATTTGCTATGCTTGAACTATTTACTGTGCCAATACAAGATATTTATCAGGTCAAGCTATATGTTCTTAATTATCAGGATTATTAAATGACCTCCCAAAATAATCACTTGAGGAGGCATTACAAAATATCCTCCCCGGGGCATGCTGGCCGCTTTAAAAAGGATTGTCCTGTATTTCTTGGAGAAAAGGGACATCATGAGTCATATATTTTTGGTGCTGATGATGTGGAACGGATTGTTCTATGAAGAGTTAGTGCCATGTCACTGGAAGTGCTGAAAGAGAAGCTGAGTAACCATCTATCAGGGATTCTAATGTGTTTACGTGAGGTTCGGATAGCTGAAGTCTAAAACTCCTTTCCAGTCTCTATACATCTCTAAGTCTATGGATTTTGGTGAGAATTCCCCCTCAAATCTGCATCGTTGAACATTAGTTCTATTATGGTATGATGATGATCTCATGCTATGCTTGGAGGAAGCAACTGGTCCTAGATCCTAGGTTCCATGTGGCTAATTCTGTGTCTATTTTATGCCCCACTCTGTCCTAGTGGCTGAAATTGTGATCGCTCATATTGGATGCTGAAGACATATTTAAAGAAAGAAGGGAAAGACAGATGGAGACAGGGACAGAGAGAGAGAAAGAGAAGAGAAGATAAAAAAAGTTCAGAATGTTGAAATATACCAGAAAAATAGCAGCAGCAACAATGGTGGTGAGCGATTGTGTATTATGATAACTTTCACTGGGGGTAAGATCACTCTAAGAGAGAAAGTCCTAAGGTCCAGGGTCAGCCTTAAAGAGTCCAGTCAGAGGTTACTTTCTGAGTAAAATGTTTTAATTAAAATGTTTAGATTAAAACATCTAAGATGTTTTAACCCACATTGAGTAGAAGAGCAGTGGAGTAAATGTTATCATTGTACTTAGTTTTAGAGCCTCTTCATCTAGTTCTCTGTTTTGTAGATGGGGTAATTGAATCTCAGAGAGTTTACGTGGGTTGTTCAGGTAAACCAGGGCTCAGAATTTGAGAGTGGTGAGTCACTTTTTTTCCCAAACCATGAGATTTCCCCCCAGTGTTGTGTCTGTTGTCTTTTAAAGACAACTTTGCTGTGGACCAGAATTCAAGAACTCTCAGGGTAGTCTGAGGGCTGTGTGGGACACTGCCTTGTTGGTGATGGTAGTATTGATAGGGATAAAGCTGGCGAAAGTTGATTTTGTGTTCTGTTCTGATGTGATTTTTTTTTAAAGCACCAGCTGGCAGTTGATAGCCAACACAGGCTCTTCCTCTGCTTGGAACACTGGAATGCCTTTATAAATCATGACCTCTTCTCTTTGGAGAAGTGAGGATTGGAATTCTCAGGACAAGAAGCTGGTAGAACCAGCTTCTACTTTGGGAATGAGATTTTGTGAGAAGGAGGAGACATCTTTTTCACTCTCAGAAATTCACATAGAAGTAGGAGAATAGAGGAGAAGGATTGGGGAGAGTCATTTGGGATTTTAAGGATGACTTTCATAATGATGCCTATACAGGAAACTTTCCAGTTAATGTAATATACCAGGGAAAGCTGTTACCCCACAATATTCCCAGACATTTTATACAGTGTCTTAATCATTAAACTAACCCTAGGTTATGGAGAACTTTAAAGCTTTTTAAATAGCCTAAATTTGACAAAACTCTGAGTGTAATTTGTTAAGAATTGGCTCTTTAAAAATTTAAGCAATTATATTTGGGTTTCCCCTAATTTTCCCAAAGACTTGCAAAACTTGTCTGATTGCAAGTTATGGCAAAATAAGACTTTGGCTTGGATAAACTAAACCAAGAAGTCTCCATAACACATTGTTTTACCATCCGTGTTCAACATGCTTTCATGTGAAACTTGCCTTTATTTATCACGTGTCAACCGAGGGGATTTTATTGCTATTAAGTTGCCCATGACCCATAGTAAATGTTAAATAAAATATTGCTATTGATTTTTTTGTAGAGTGTACAGCTTGGCCAATTTGGACAAGGTTCTTTTAAGGCTGTTTTTTCTTCTGTCTTCCAACTATCTTGACCAAGAACATCATCTCTCTCCCATTTTTCAAACTTGGAAATTGGACTCTTCTCTCATCTACAACTGGTTGCTTTTTTCAATCCTGATACTGCCCCCGCCCCCCGCCCCACAAATAAAGGTGCCATACTAGTTCTCTCCTTTTTAAGTCTCTTGTTTCTGTTCTTGACCATGTCTTTATGACTCAAGCCTAGGCTATTTAATGGGATCCTAACCACAGCCTGTGTTCAGGCTTTCCCACTGCATCCTGTGCCCTCTATGACTCTTATCAGTGTGATCACAGGTGGGGAAATGCTGTAGATTGTGGTGGCTAAAACACCTAATCATAGCTCTGCCTCAGCTTAGCTGTATGCCCTTGGCATAATCTCTCTGTCCCTCTGTTTCATAATCTCTAAAATGGATGTAATAAGAGTGACTGACTCTAATATTAGAATTTATGCATGGAAAATACTAAAAACAGTACCCAGAACAATGCAAAGTGCTCATTAAGTGTTACCTATTATTATTGAATTTCAGTACCGTCCCATCATGATTTTTTGATTTTTGTTTTGGTTTTGTTGGTTTTGGTTTTGGTGCTTTTGCACTTTTAAGTTTGCATTTATCGAGCAGCAACTACATGACAGAGACTCTGTCAAGCATATTTACAGTGTTTCATCATATACTACTCGTATAGAACGGCTATTATTATCCTTAAAGTGCAGTTTAGGAATTGAAGCTTCAAGAAGTTAAGTCACAAGCTCAAAGTCCCATAGCTAGCATGGGATCCATTTAGGAATGCAATACAGACCTCTTTGATTTCGGAGCCTATCCTTCTGTCCAACAGTCTGTTCTACCTCCACATGTGAACTCTGGCCAGTGGCTTAACCTAGCCGTTTGTAAGACGGGAACAATATTGTCTTCAACAGAGGATTGTGTAGAAATTAAATGATGTTGTAAGGGTTTACTCTAAAGCCTGCCAATTTATAGTCCCTCAATAACTATTATTAATATTATTATGCACTATTATTATTATCTTAATGTTTTCAGTAATAGAAGTAATCTATTTTTATTATTTACTATTTATTTTATTTGAGAGAGAGCAAGAGTTCAGAAGTGGGGGAGAGGGGTAGAAAGAGAGAGAATCTTAAGCAGGCTCCATGCTTAGTGTGAAACCAGATGTGGGGCTCAGTCCCACAGCCCTGGGATCGTGACCTGAACCAAAATCAAGAGTTGGATGCTCAACTGAGTGATGCCACCCAGGTGCCCTGGAAGTAATCTATTTTTATTAATAAACATTGTATTACTATTTTTTTTCCATTTTTTTTCAGAATCACATGAACTTACTCTTCTAGATTAACTTTAAAATTATTTCACTAAACTACTTACTCATTCCCAGAAAACTTCATTGGTAGTTTGTTCAGAATTTTGTTAAGATCACAAACTGATTTTGAAAGAGGTGACATCTTTATTGCAGGCTGATTATCAAGGAACATGGAATGTCTTAATATAAGAAATGATAAGAAATGTTTCTAATTCTTTTGTTCTTTTATGACTTCATTAAAATTTTAGGGATATTATTATAGGCTCTGCATATTTTCTTAATATTTTCTTAAGCGTTTTTATGTTTTGGTTCACATATATTTTTTTAAGTTTATTTATTTATTTTGAGAGAGAGAAAGAGAGAATCACAAGTAGGCTCTGCACTGTCAGTGCAGAGTCCGATATAGGGCTCGATCTCATGAACCATGAGATCATGACCTGAGCTGAAATAAAGAGTCTGACCCTTAAATAACTGAGCCACCCAAGTGCCCCTGGTTCATATTATAAGGGCTTCCTTTGCTTCATATTCTTTAGGTCTTGTCATCTTTACTACTTTTATGTGGGTTACTTCAATAATCTGCCATGTCTCCTTCTCTGGAACTGTACAAGTAAGCTGTCAAATGATACAAAAATTTCACCGTACTTGAGCAGAATGTTTCATTTGTTGTTAAGAGCGTGTGTTATACTGATATTATTCATACGTTTATGTGTATTTATCCACCAAGTCACATTTTATCATCTCCATTTGGCTAATGAGAATGTGCATGTTTGAGTATAATATTGAAAGGCAAAGTTTTGCAAACTTGTGCTTCAGTGATAATAAATCCAGGATCCTGCATTTCTTTGATTAGAATATCTGGGAAGCCTCTGTGGAGGTGGTAGGTTTTGAAACTGGTCAGGAGAAACTGGTAGACTTTATTGAAGGAGAAATATCTTGAGACAAGATAGAAAGAGGATGAGGGAAGGAGGAGGTGGAAGAAGAGAATGAGAGAGAAAGAGGAAGTGAGAGAAGGAAAGGAAGTGAGATAGTAATAGAGCATATTGATGAGGGAGCATAAGGCAAGCTGACAGGCCACAAACACCCCCCCCCACACTCCACCCCCAGGTGGCATATGTGATATTCCTCAGGCACTCCTGGCTGCCCAAGAACAAAGTAAAGGGGAAGAACAAATGGTTAACTGATAGAGCTCATAGTCCTGCAGGACCTAAGCCTCTGTCACCCCTCCATAGTGATGTGGGAAACAAAGGCAGAAGGAAACGGTAGATAGAACTAGATTTCCTTATAACCCACAGCCCACTGACAAATACTTGAGACTGACGGAGTAAAATGTTCTCTAGGAAATCCCTACTGTCTTAATGTTAATACTTTGCTAGAGAGAAAAACAACCCTAGCTTGACAATAGCTAGGCCTCCAATATCCTATGAGTCTTTAGCATGTGAACGTCTCACTGGAAACTTCCCCTGGACTTTACCTCCCCCCAACTCCATAGTATATAACCGGTGTCTCTTCATGGTCTCCGGGCAGCTCTTCTTGCCCATGGGTTCTGTCCCCGTGCTTTAATAAAGTCACCTTTTTGCACCAAAGATGTCTTAAAGAATTCTTTCTTGCCTGTTGACTCTGGACCCCGTGAACCCCACTATCACCCCAAAACCCCCATCACATATGACTATGAGTAGTTAAGGAGACATACGCTGGAAGTGTGAATATTTTTATGTTGTTAAACTCATACCTTAGGGCAGTGATGGAAAATAGGGTTCTTGTATCAACCCAGAGCAACTGATAGAACATGTCTTGACTATTGTGTTGTGGATGATTCTGAGGCTAAGTCTGGGCCCTGTGGAAAAGTATTCTGTGATGTCAAACTTGGGCTGTGGAAGGATGAATGTTGGCTTCTTGGTCACATATAACTCTCAGTAATTTCTAGGAATTGAGTGACAACTGTAAACAAGTTCCCTGCAAATAGAGCAAATTGCAGGCATCCAGGGAAAGAAAAAGATGGTTCATAAAGAGGAAAGCTAAGTTAACCATGTGACAGAGAAAAACTTCTTTTATTTTACTATTTTGCCTAAATTGACAAACATATTTCTAACATTGGTGGCATTTGTTGATAGTATGGTCAGTATTGCCACTCAGATCGTGTTCTTCTTCTCTTGTGGCTAATATCCTTTGTTGGTAAGTGTCTTCTCCTCCCCCTCCATGTCACTCAGGCGGGACTTCTAGCAGGGCACTGCCTAACATTGGTATGTTGTGCATGGGATATGGGGGTGGGAGACAGCGCCATTTGCAATTCATCTGTTTTTCAGGGGTTGTGCTATTTTTAGGTCTCTGAAATAAGGATTTCTCTTTCAAACAGACATAAACTTAGTGACATCATTCCTTTGTTAAATTCTGAAAATGAGACTCCCACTTTCTCTTTTGAGTTAAAATTCACTGAGGAGGAAATCCTGTATTAATGAGACTGTCTGGTATTTGGTTCAGTAACTCAAGGTCTAGGTGTTTAATAAGAATCTGTGCAATGATGAGATCATTTTCAAATTCATATTTTCATGGGAACATGTTTCCCTCTGACATAACTTTTCAAAGTAATTGCCACACGAATTCTTAACACATATATGAGGTTTTTCTTTTGTTTTTTAAAAATATGGTTTGTTCAGAGTGAAATTAGTGTACAGAAGATACTCTAGGAGATGTTGGGATGGAGAATTGCATGCTTGGTTTCTTCTTCTAAAGACTGTTTTTGAAGGAATATTTTGAAGGAGGTGAGTACTGTTCAGTTTTTTCTAGAGTACATTATTCATTTATTTAAATTCAAGTTAGTTAGCATACAGTGTAGTATTGGTCTCAGAGTAGAACCCAGTGATTCATCACTTACATACAATACCCAGTGCTCATCCCAACACGTGCCTTTCTTAATGCCCATGACCCATTTAGCCCATCCCCACTCTCCTACTCTCCAGCAACCCTCAGTTTGTTCTCCATGTTTAAGAGTCTCATGGTGTGCCTCCTTCTCTGGTTCTATCTTCTTTTTCCTTCCTTCCCCCTATGTTCATCTGTTTTCTTTCTTAAATTCCACATATGAGTGAAATCATATGTTTGTCTTTCTCTGACTGACTTATTTCGCTTAGTATAATTTATTTTCTATGCCATTCTCTGTGATTATGTAATTCAAGAGAATTATATAACACAGTAAGTTTCCAATAAATGTTTTTTTTTTAAATCAATAGATAAAGAACAAATTGGCTTTGTCACTAGGGTTAGCCATCCAAATGTTGGAACTTTTCCTAGTATTTCCATGATAGCTGAGATTTTTAATTTCTTGAGTCCCATAACAGAAAAGATGAGCCGGCAGAAGCAGTGAGAAAATATGGCTGAAACAGTGCCAGGGATCTGAGAAGTTCTTCAAGATATGCTTTCGGGGTTGGTCCTAGATGTAAACCTAAGGGGACATACTTAGCTTAAATTTTAAGGCAATCGTAACACTTGTAGAAGAGATATCTTGACACAGTCAAGACTTAAACTTAGGGAGGGTGATTACGTGGCAGTGATAATGAGGCAAACAGGTATTGCAAGTCTCAGCTTGCCTGGCAGAAGTGGTGGCATCAACATGTGGTTTAAAAATTAAATATTGTATTTATACTTTGTAGTATACTTTGTATACTCAAGTACTTAGGTACTTGAAAATTTGAGGTTTAGGTGTTTTTTGTTCCTGAGACAGAGAGTGGAGAGGAATGGCGGCACAGCCTTGATCAGTATCATCTGGGCGACAGTATAATTTACCAAACAAAGCAGGATACTTCTGAGAATGCAAGGGATTATTATTGATAATTATGAGTGGAAAACAGGTGTAAACATAGACTTTCCCAGGCGAAGCAGGACATATGGTGACATATGTATCACAGATTGTTCTCATTGCATTGAGATGGGAAGTATTAGATTTGGCTTTTTCTTCCATATCTCCATGGAGACTAGTCCCTTCATGCACCCCAATGAGTTATATGTAGTTAAGGCACTACATTTTTCAGTATAAACTGAAAAAATATATTTATTTATAATATAGTGGTTCCCTAATTTCAGGATCACTTGCCACTTAAAAAATTTTTGAGGACCTCACAAACTTTTATTTATGTGGGTTATATTTATTGATGTTTACCAAATTAGAAATTTAGACAGAAAAACATAAAAATATTTTTTCATACATTTATAAATAACAATTAGATGCCTAATTTTATAAAGATGGAGTATTTTTCATATTCCTCCCACTAAGTACAACTGAAAACTCTGGCCATTATGTATAAACATACACAAGAAGACTAAAAATTCAAGAGAAGTCTGACCAGTGAGGGACCTTAGGACCCAAGAAGCAACATGGTGGTAAGTTTCCTGGGCTTTCTTTCTCTTTCATATATCCAGACACTACATACTATGGAAGCTACAGCCCAGAAATGCCAATAGACACAGACAAAAAACAAACAAAAAACAAACTCCTAATAGAAACCTGTTCTCTTTAGTCAATGAACCAGGAAAGAGATGGCCTAGAAAGACAAAAAACTGACAATAGTCTGTAGATAATAACCACTCTATTCTAGCCAAACACATGGAAAAAACTGCCTCCAACCCATCCCTGCTAGTGAAGGTCAAGTGAAGAGCCTAGACTTCTTTCTTTGTCAAGAGGTAAGGATGTACCCCAGCCTACTCCCTGGGCCATAAAAATATTTCAACAAATTTAAAATAATTTAAATCATATTGAGTGTGTTCTATGACCACAATGGAATCAAAGTAAGAAACAATAACAAAAAGGTTATCAGGTAATCTACAAGTACTTGGAAACTAGCACATTTAAAAATAATTTATGGATCAAAGAGAAAGTGTTGAGGGAAATTTAAAATATATGTTATAGTGAATTAAAATAAAAATAAAGCATATTACAGTTTTTAGGACACAGCCAACGCAGGGCTGAGAGAAAGATTTATAATACTAAATCCTGACATGTGAGAACAGGAAGACTTAAGTCAATACTTTAAGTTCCCACCTCAAGAAACCAGGGGGAAAGGAATAAAATAAATCCAAAGGAAGGAAATAAATACAAAAGCAGAAAACCATGAAATTGAAAATAGGGAGACAAAAGAAAAAAATCAAAGAAATGAAAGCTGGTTCTTTGATAAGATCAATAAGATTCTTCTAGCAAGACTAACAAAGAAAAAAAAAAGACATAAATATGGAATACAGTAGGAGCTATCACTACAGATCTTTCAGGCATCAGAAGTATGGTAAGGGAAAAGTATGCACAACTCCATGCACATAAATTTGACAACTTCAATGAAATAGACCAATTCTTGAAAAGTACAAACTATAACAACTAATTCAATATGAAATAGATTATTTGAGTAATCCTATAACTATTAAGGAAATTGAGTTCACAATTTAAAACTTCCCAGAATAGAAATCTCAAGCCCAGGATGGTTTCACTGGACTAAGTGGGTATCCATAGGGAAAAGAAAAATGAACCTCACCTACACCTCCTCTCTGATGCAAAATTTTACTCAAATATAATTACACTTAAATATAAAATTATAAAACTTTTAGAAGACAACATAAGGAAAATATTTGGGATCTGAAACTTGGTGAAGAGCTTTTAGATATAAATGTCTAATGCATTATGCATAAATGAAAAAAAATCAAATGGGCTTCATCAAAATTATTTTTTTTCTTGTTCTAAGACCCTATTGATAAGATAAAAAGACAAGCTACAGACCTAGAGAAAATATTTGCAAACCACATGTCTGACAAAGAACTTATCTCCATAATATAAAGAGAATTCTCAAAACTGAACATTAAAAAAAAAAATCTAAGAAAATGGGCAAAAGACATGGAGAGACATTTCACTACAGTGGAGGTATAGGTGGCAAATAAGCACATTCACCATCATGAGCCACTAGGGAAATGGGAATTAAAACCATGATGATGAGATATCACTAAGTACCCGTTGGAACAGCTAAAATAGAAAATAATGACAACCCCAAATTCTGCCTGAGATGCAGAGAAACTGGAGCTCTCATTTGTTGCTAGTGGGAATGTAAAATGGTACCGGAATTGGGGAAAATACCATGGCTGTTTTCTTTAAAAAAACTAAACCAACACTTACCACTCAGCAATTGAACTCCTGGGCATTTATCCCAGAAAAATTAAAACCTATGTTTCCAGAAAAACTAGTGCCTGTAGTGATCACACATGGCATCTCTTGCTTTCCTGTACTCCCGGCTCTAACTTCACTCCAAGAAAATTACGTGAACGTTTCCAATTATGACTCCGACCTAAATGTGCTTCAAATATGTCCTGATTTTCTTCCCACCATTATAATGTTCTTGTTGCTATTAATAAGGTTCTTTTCAGGTGAGGCTGGGTTATTAAAATTCAAGGAATGTCAGAAGTCTGAATTACTGAGGTAGAAAAGATTAAGTTAGAAACAGTGGTGCCTTCCTTTCATTCTCTCACAAAATGGTCGGGAGAAAAATAGTGCCTTTGTCTCTACTACTCCTTTTAATATCTCTGTCTTTACTACTGTTATCTCCCTGCTCCAAACCACTTACAGAGCCTGCATTCCATTCCCCTGGAGGGGCCAGTTAATAAAGCCTGGGTTGCTAGGGCTTTCAGAGGTATTTGCATTTTAGAGGGGTATCCTAAAGAATGGAAAACTTTAAGACTCAAGTAACTTAATTTCTAATGATGAAATTTCTCAAGTAACTTAATTTCTAATGATGAAATTTCAAGATGTTGGAGAAGATGATTGGGAACAAGGAGAATTAGCCAGTCTTACTAGCAGAGTATGTGACCAATCCATTTCTCCTACAGATACTTTCACTCCTACTCCCATCTCACTGAGGGTTGCCTATTTGGCAAGGAATAGCTTATCTAGCCATATCTCCATGGGCTAGAAGTTAAATTAAATGAAATAAAATTCCTTGAGCCTCAAAAGAATGGCAGCAATTTAAAGGTAGAATGTAGGAACAAGTCTGGCCTATTTCAACACAGAGTCGGATTGGTTTAGGATCAGCACACTGTTGGAGTGGGTACTTTAAGCCATAAACGTTTTGAGGAGTGTGTGTCCAGGTTCAAGCTCAGTATCTTGGCAGATCTCCTTTTACTTGGCAGACTATTCATACACAGAAGGGAAAAAGGAGTGCAAATGAGCATGGGAAGCAGGGGCACCTGTTTGCAGGGATGTGTGGGGAATCAGCAGCCCAATAATAGTTTTTACTTCAAAGAGACATTGGCTAAGTAGGTGTGCTGACCCTTTGTTTTGGGCTTTGATGACCACTAATTAAAGTTTTTCTTCTCTAGACTGAGTAAGCATACTTAGCATTTGGTTGCCAAGTTTTCTGAGACCTCTGGTCATTAAGCTTTCACTAGCAATCTGTTCTAGCCCTGAACATTTACTTCCATTGCAAATGAATTGTGACATTAATAGTCAACATGCCTGGATGAAGAATGGGCCATGTCCATTCTTGTTGGAAAGATTTAGGAAATTTCCCTGAAAATCATGTATCACTTGGACTTATTTCTCTAACTTTGAGTGGTCGTTTTTCCAAATGTTGCCAAATCTTCCCATAATGGCTTTCAACCTGTGTAATTAAGGAGATTAAAAGTGACAGCACTTTTTTGGTTGAATTAATGATGGGTTTTTATTTTTTCACTTTTCAGAAAATATAATAATCACCATCTTATGCAAGAACAATATTAGAAACAATCATACGATCAAACCAAGGGGAAATGCAAGCAGGGAACAGGCAGGAAAATATCAATATGATATTATGATTATAATGGTTTATGTTTTTATTGTCCCAGATTCTTAACTGACATTCAAGACTCCCATAAATCCAGCCCTAGTTTATCGTTCTGGCATCATCTCCTCCTATGTTAGAACATGTAGTTTTTATATCAGTAAAACTAGTTTACTGGGTTTCTTTTAACTTTTTCAGTGTTTTCTTCTTTAACTTTTCATGTGTTTCTGGCCCTTACACATTTGTAATACCTTCCCCATTTATGACCATGTCTTGGAAATTCTTCCTGTTTTTGAGCACTCGGCAACATTACTCCTTCTTGGACTCCACCATCAGACACAATCTCTTTCTCCTTGGAGCTCCTTTGTTCTTACTACATGTATTGAAGTGGATTTGTTATTGGTAATTGTGTGTAAGCCTGTTTCTTAGCTAAGAATTGAAGCAACAAGAAATAAAGTACTCAAGGTACGATGTATACATGAAAAAGAAAGTTGAAAAATGGATTTCTAGAACACATCAATGAAAGCAGTTAGAACTACCTCATGTCCCTCCTTTTCACTACACGTTCTTTCTCTGCTTAGTATATGAACAAATATTCACCTTTCTTTCATCTATCTCAATGGGCCACTTGAGCTTATAGTTATGGGTTAATCTAGTCTGTGTTCCTAAAGCAAGTAATCAGGTGAGTCCCTAATTGATGACCAATAGGATGCTCCCATTTCAGGAAAATTGTCTTGTTTTTCAAATGTGCTTTTCCTTAAGATACAAATACACATTACATGGGTACATATGCATGCACTGATCTCATCTACACACACTACTGGCCATTTTGATTAATAAAATAAAATAACATTCCATCAGTTTTCATGCAAGCAGCTTTATATTTTTCTCCTTTTAGTTGTCCTCCTCCTTTCCTCCACCTTCATTTTTTTTTTATAAATTGGTTAAAAAGAAAGTATTTGATACAGGTATTTCTCTTTTAGGGTCACTATGACCTTAACTCAGAGTAGTCTTGACTTTGTGATGTCACAGGTCCTATGATGAAGACCAATTGTGACAACACTGAATCATAATATCACTGCAAAATTGATGCAATACTCAGCCAGAGAAAATATAGGAGCAGGAGAGAAAAAGGTAATTTATCATAAAAATAAAATATCTATCTCAGTTGGGTAAAGAACAGATATAAGAAAAAAACTGCACCTTTGAAATAAAAAAAATCCTTTATTACAATAAAATAATACAGACTTATTAAAAAATAATTTAATAACATTCAGTATTATTCTTACCAAGGTTAGCATCTTATTGTCTATCATGCCAAATTATAAAATTTTAATTAAATTCTGCACAGTTTCAAACAATTTTTGTTAATATGTCACAAATATCCCATAATATACCAGGGACATCTTAATATCACAAATGCCAATAAATATAGAAGCATGTGGATATTTGTAATAGCTGCATATTTTATTAAACTATAAACTATATTATAATTTATATAACTAGTACTCTAATTTTTTAGTATTTTAAACACTATAATGCACATCTTGTGTATATTTTAACTTGTCTAATTGTTTCCTTAAGATAATGTCTAGAAATTCTTTTTTAGGGCTGAGTAATATTCCATTATATATCTATCTATATCTGTCTACCTATGCCACATATTCTTTAGCCATTCATCAGTTGATGGATTTGCCATTTGCAACGATGTGGATAGTATTATGCTAAGTAACATAAGTCAGTCAGAGAAAGACAAATACTATAAGATTTCACTCATATGTGGAATTTAAGAAACAAAACAAAGGAACAAAGGGGAGAGAGAGAGAGAGAGAGAGAGAGAGAGAGAGAGAGAGAGAGAGAGAGAGAGAGACACAAACCAAGAAACTGACGCTTAACTGTAGAGAACAAACTGATGGTTACCAGAGGGTAGGTGGTTGGAGTGGTGGGTGAAATGGATGATGGGGACTAAGGAGTGCACGTGTTGTGATGAGCACCAGGTGATGTATGGTAGTGTTAAATCACTATATTGTACACCTGAAACTAATATCACATGATATATTAACTAACTGGAATTAAAAAAGTTTTTAATGTTTACTTATTTTTGAGAGGGGGGGGGGGAGGGAGGGGCAGAGAGAAAGGGAGACACAGAATCTGAAGCAGGCTCCAGGCTCTGAGCTGTCAGCATGGAGCCCAACATGGGTCTCAAACTCACAAACCATGAGATCATGACCTGAGCCGAAGTCAGGCACTCAACCGACTGAGCCACCCAGGTGCCCCACTAACTGGAATTTAAGTATTTAAAAAATAAATAAAGTGACACATCTAAAGGATAAAAACAAGATAATTTCTAGAAATTGACTTGATGTGTCCCAGGATATGCACATTTAAATTTTGCTATGTATTTTACCAAATTTCCCTTGAGGAAAGCTGTACTAATTAATCCCTATGAACAGGGTTTGAGAGTATCTTTCCTCCCCATGCTTGTAGCATAGTGTATTAATCAGTTTTTAAATTTTTTCCAAAATGATAAAACTACATATTTCACTATGTCATCATTTCTATGATAACAAAAAAACTTGAGTATTTTTTTTATTAACAGATTTTACTTCTATTTTTATATATTGAACTGTATGTTTATTTATATTATTGTACATACAGAAATATAATTATATATATGTATATATATACACTTATCCTATACAATTTCTCAGATGGTTATTTATCTGTTGGCTCCATTTATGATTTTTAACATTTTTATTATTTTTATTTATATATTTTATAATATACAGGCTATCCTTCTTTTGATGTTTTCTGGCTTTTGTATCAACATCCCAACTTGATTTATCATTGTATGAAATCTTTTATAAACAGATATTTAAATGATTACCGCTTATCAGCATTAATATTAGTGAACATAACACATTATGTCTACATTGTGTTTTCTAGTTTAGCACATACTTGTTCCTTACTCTTCAACATTATTTCATTTAATTTTTACAAAAGTCTTGTAAGCAGAGATTCCAAGTTAATAAAGAAACAGAGTCAAAAAATTTTAAAGACTTAAAAAAATTTTTTTTTTACATTTTTTATTTTAATCACCTGGTGCTCATCACTACAAATGTACTCCTTAATCCCCATCACTTATTTCGCCCTCTCCCCCCTCTGGTAACCATCAGTTTTTCTATAGTTAAGAGTTTGTTTCTTGGTTTGCGTGTTTCTCTCTCAAAAGACATTTTTTAAAGTTTAGATAACTGGTTAGATGGCATCCTTGAGCTTAAACCTAGTTGAGAAACTTAAACTAGACTTTGTAGTTTCAAAAGCCAGAAAATTGACTTATTTGGTAACAATGATATCCCACCTACACTGTGCTTTGGACTTCACAACCTTTCTGGAAAGATGGTCCCTATTCATACTGATAAAACACACATATGCAAAAAATCAGTAGCAGTAAATATTTTTTGAACACTTCAAAATGGGTATTTTGGAAGGACAGTGATGCGGGGTCCACAATCCCCAAGGAGCTCTCCCTCTCAAGGACCAGTGGCATCTCACTTTGGTGCTGAGCTTTTGCAGACCAGCCCCTAGCATGAGAATCCTGCCAAGGCCACCAGCAACTGAATGTTTGCTGAGACTGTCTAGGAGCAGTGACAGTCATGACTCAATTACTCCAAAGGATCCCTTCACAAGATAGGGCTCTAGATGCGTCCTCTCTCTAACTGTGGAAGGAGGTAAAGAAAACTTAGATTTTTAAGAGAATTTCCCTCAAATTTGCTTCTGTTAGGGCCTGATTTTGGGTACTGAGACAAGGGAGAAGATTTAACCATCTGTCCCTTTACTCCTGTATTTAGAGAATTCAGAAGCCTCTTCCCGACTCAAGCCAGGACTTCCTTTTGAAAGATGAAGGGATTGCACAATTATACCTGGAAATCTGTACTGTTTTAAATATATTAAATCTTAGGAGTGAAAAAATATTCAGAGGGCTCTCTCTCCATTAACTCTCAAATTGGCTTTAATGCTTTAGCTTTAATGCTTTTGGGCTGATGTTCATATCAAAGTTTTGTTTGTTTTTTGTTTTCCTTTTCTGGTTAAAGTTTAAAATGGAAAATGTAAATAAAATCATGAGCATCGGATGTCAGTACTCCCAGGGTCCTTGTCCTCCCTGACTGATGATTGGTTTGATCAGCTGGCTTCCATCTGTGCCTTCTTTGTACCTCATCTTTACCTCTATCATAATTCTTAATACAATGGGTTCTAGTAATATTTATTGTCTGCCTCTCTTCCTGAATGATGAGCTTCTTGAAGATAAGGACTCTCTTATTTATCATTGTACTTCAGGGCCAAACTCTGTCTGGCATAGAAATATTTTGGAAAAACTTGGCTCTGATTTCCTAAGCACTAGAAGGTCACTAGGGAGAAGACAAGACTCCATCAAATAGGCTATTAAAATTTGGTATGAAATAAGCAATGGCAAAACTCTTCACAAGATGCCATGGGAGTCCAAAGGTGGATTTCTCTCCTCTCACTCTGGTGGGACTAAAGGAGGCTCCCCAGAGGAGATGGCAGCTCAGCCAGAACCTTCTGTGTCTTCCAGTTGTGTGCTGGAATTAGCTCGCACGAGCTCATGGTGAAATTTTCAGGAATTTTGTAAGCTAGTTGCTAAACACAGCCATTATTAAAAAATCAAATCATACAGACTCACAACTGAATCAATTGTATCCAAAACAAAGGTAATAATAAATGCATCACTCTCTAATTATTCTACTACATTTTGCTATTTTCTATGCTTTTTAGGTCATTTACTTCTATTGTATTCGTAAGATGGAATTGCTGCATATTCAGCATTTATATCATGGATATTGACAAAGCTACAAACAAGGGTACTAGTGTTATTCCTCTGGAAAGCAAGTTGTTAAACATTTACCCCCACACCCCTGCTCTCATCCCTTCTTTCTGACTCAGTTACCATACATACACATGTGAGCACTAAGTCCTACTGTTTCTACCTCATCAATACCCCAGACTCTCAAAAATAAGTACCCTCCATCCATTCCACAGCCTCTGCCTTAAATCAGGCTTTCTCTGAACTGTTACTGCAACCACATGGTCTCCTGTTCCAGTCTGTCCACTCTCTAGTCCATTATTTTTTTTAATTTAAATTTAAATTTTTAAGTATTTATTTTTGAGAGAGAGAGACAGAGTGCAAGCAGGGAAGGGGCAGAGAGAGAGAAGGAGACACAGAATCTGAGGCAGGTTCCAGGCTCTGAGCTGTCCGCACAGAGCCTGACACGGGGCTCAAACCCACAAATTGTGAGATCATGACCTGGGCCGAAGTGGGATGCTTAACCAACTGAGCCCCTCCAGTCCGTTTTCTATATGGTGTCAGAATGATTCTCCCTAAAGACAAATTTACCAGATCATTCCTCTTTTCCTAAATCCTCTAATGGTGCCTATAGTTTGCACTCATACATTTAAAGGTCTTCCTTATACACAAGGCTCTTTGTGAGGACCTGAGCCTCATTTCCTCTCATTGACATTCTGTCCAGCTCTTTAAACTTCCTACAGCTTCTCCAGTGGAGCATGCGGTATCATACCTCTGTGCTTGTCTCGTCTTGTTCTCTCTGCCTGGAATCCCTTATACAACTTCTTTTATTAAAAGAGACAGCATAGCTAAGAGCATGTGTTTTGTCATGTTTTGTCCTCCAATTAGACTGTTTCACTTCTCAGCTCTGCTAGTTACCATCTGGGAGAATTTGGGCAATGGCTTAACTGCTTTGAGCTTCAGTTTTCTCATCTGAGTATAATAGTGCTTATGGGGCCGTGAGGTCACTAGAAAGATTAAAGGAGAACTCTCTCTCTCTCTCTCTCTCTCTGTCTCTGTGTCTGTCTCTCTATGTCTCTCTCTCTATATCTATCTATCTATCTATCTATCTATCTATAGAATCCTTAGCATAGTGGTTATAATATAATATTCAATGTTAGCTTTTAGTGTTATTTATAATTATTTAATTTTACTCATCCTTTAAAATTCATGGCTTACTTTTGCCCCCTTGGGTTAATCATCCCTGACCACCTACCTGTTCCTTGCAGTGTGATTTAAATATCCATTTCCTCCTTTTTGATGTCCCCTTATAAAGCTTTCATGTTGCACTATTGACAAAATTTTACAAACTGTTTTTAATTATAGAAAAGCATTAGTATTAAGCATTTTTAGAAATAAACAGCACAGGCAACAAAAGTAAAAATACACAAATTGGACTATATCAAAATGAAAAGCTTCTGTGTATCAGAGGAAAATGAAAATGGCAGCCTATAGAATAGGAGAAAATATTTACAAATCATGTATCTAACAAGGGGTTAATAACAAGAATATATAAAGAACTCAACAACAAAAAAGAACTAGCTTAATTAAAAAATGGGCAAAGGGCTTGAATAGACATTTATCCAAAGATGTTATACAGATGGCCCGCAAGCACATGAAAAGATGCTCAACATCACTGATCATTAAGCAAATGCAAACAAATCAAGATTGTACAAAGACAACATCAAATACCCATTAGCCAGAAAACAAAATAAAACAAAATAGACAATAACAAGTGTTGCAAGGATGTGGAGAAATTAAAACCTTTGTGTACTGTCGGTGGGAATGTGAAATAGTCCAGCAACTGTAGAAATAATATGGCAGTTTCTCAAAAAGTTAAAAGTAGAATTACCATATAATCCAGAAGTTCCACTTCTAGATGTATATTCCAAAAATTAAAGGCAGGATCTGAGAGATATTTGCACCTTTATGTTCATAGCAGCACTATTTATAGTAGCCAAAATATGGAGGCAATTATAATGGCAAAAATGGATAAACAAAATGTGATATATACGTACAATAGAATATTATTGAGCCTTAAAAAGGAAGGGGATTTTGAAATATACTACAACATAGGTAAACTTGTGGATATTTTACAAAGTGAGATAAGCCAGTGACAAAAACATAAATACTGTGATTCCACTAACATGGGGTACCTGGAGTAGTCAAGTTCATATAATCAGAAAGTAGAGTGCTAGTTGCCTGCAAAGAGTTCAGAGTAGGGGAAATGGGAGTTGTTTAATAAAAAGGTATAGAGTTTTAGTTTTAGTTTTAGTTTTTCAAGATGAAAAAGTTCTGGAGTTTGGTGCACAAGAGTGTAGATACACTTAATATTCCTGAACATTTAGAAATGGCTAAAATAGTAAATTTTATGTTCTGTGGGTTTGCTTTTTTTTTTTTTACCACAACTTAAAAAACCAACAAGCTGAAAGGCTTAAAAAACATGTACCCTTCATGTCTCTAACCATTTTCTTCACACTTGACTTATTTAGACATAATGTATAGACTTCCATATGTAGAGTCTATGTAAAGATTTAGCTCTTACATTCCATTGCCCCTCTTCCATCCTATCCTGATACTTATTTTACAATTTTCTTAAATATATATTAGTTTTCATTACCATGGTCAAGTAAAAAGAATATACTACTAAATCATGTACTGTATATAATTATATTTACATCCCTGAATAATTTTATTTTTCTGTGATTGCCTGTTTTCTTTTCTCTCTCCATCCCTCCCTCCTTCCCTTCCTCCCTCTCTCCTTTCCTTCCTTCTCTCCTCCCTTCCTCTCTTCCTTCCTCCCTTCCTTCCTCCCTTCCTTCCTTCCTTCCTTCCTTCCTTCCTTCCTTCCTGTCATGTAATTCCTGTTTTCCTCTGGCTTCATCCATCTTGCAGTTCTCAGTCCTTCTGCTCCAAGCTGAACTGTTTGTTACCTGTGATTGTTTGTACAGTGTGGAGCATGGTTGTCAGTCCTGCATAAACCTACTGAGGAGCCATGTACAGGGTGCCCCAGAATTGTTTATAAAAGGAATGGAGAAGGAAAAATGTATCCACTGGTTTCTCAATGATCCTTGATGGCCGGGGTTTGCCTCATTGGTCTTTAGTCTCCTCACATTTCTTCAATATATACACATGAGTGCTAGATAGAGCCCTCATACCAGAGATTCAGATAGGCTTGGGGAAAGAAATTGAAATACACGGTACAGCTGAGGTAAGGTGTGTTCAAAGTACAGTTATGTATGTGTTACTTTGCTTAAAATTAGCTGCTTCAGCAATGGCTAGAATCAAAGACTAGGCACAAGATACATATAGTATAGACCACTCCTTGAACCTCTATTAAGTTCAGTCTGTCACAGGACTTCAAGGTAGTAGCTGACTGAAATCTCTATAAAAAACTTATTTATTTATTTATTCATTTAGAGTGCGGGGGAGGGCAGGGAGAGAGTGGAGGGAGAGAATCCCAAGCAGGCTCCGTGCTTGTCAGCACAGAGCCCAATGTGGGGCTCAAATTCATGAACTGTGAGATCATGACTTCAGCCGAAATTGAGAGTCTGACGCCCAACCAGTTGAGCCACCCAGGCACCTCTCTACAAAAACCTTAATTGAAGAGGTTACTGGAAGAAGTCATCTTGTTCCTACCCCTAAGTGACCAGGTGATAGTCTCAGCTGGAAGACGTTTTCCAAACCTGCATCCCTGATCCAGGAATTAGGACTTCTAATCCTGTGGAGTCCAGGTTTGTGGGACTGGGAAGCACAAATTCTGCAAGTGGGAGATGAGCACGAGTGAGAGAGACCAATCCTGCCTTCACCCTTGGCTCCCAGACCCGTATATTTTAATGACTAAGATGCAGCAGGTGATGTATTTCCTGCATCCTGGATGATGTTGCACCTGAGTCCACATCATTGTTGAGAGATTAGCAGGCCAGCGCCTTTTTCCATTAGGCAACTGCTTTTAGGTGAGGAAGTATAAGGTAGATCCCCTTTGGCTTGAAAATTAGCTCCTGGTTTTGAGGAAAACTGGGGGATTCCATTTTGGAAATAAGACATCTCATTTTGCTCCTTTTCTCAATTTTACTACCTTTATTATTAAGCAACTTCTTTAGTAATTTTCTGAGAAAGGCTCTATGGGAGGCAATTTTTTGACCATATCTAAAAATGTTATTCTGATTTCACCCTTGAATGACACTTTCACTGATTTTAGAATTCTGAAGTTGAAAAATCACATTTGCTTTAGACTATCGAAAGTTTCCCTTTCAATTGTCTTCTAGTCAGGATTTCTTTTAGAAGTCTTACACCATCGTGATAACTGATTCTTTGTGACCTTTTGTTTACAATTTTTTCCGAAAGTTCTGATGTCTTGAAGTTTCAAGATAATGCAAGATATTTGGTGGACTCTTTTCCTCTTTTGGGAAATGTTCTTACAGAATTTATTTGATATCTCATTTCTTGAGTACTTGTTAGTTAGATGTTGTACTTTCTGTATTGATCCTTAAATTATCTTTTCTTTCCTGTTTTGGATAGCGTCAATATTTTTGTTCTCTCTGGAAAATTTTTTGTCCCCTTCTATCTTTTTTTTTCTCTGGATTTAAGTTTTGAAAAATTTGTTTTTTAATTTGTAGGGTTATTTCTTATTCTATGATTATTCATTTTTTTCTGACATCCTATTCTTACTTGTGGATCACTGTATGCTCTTATCTCATTTTAAGTGTTCTGCCCTGGCAATGTCTTTGTTTCCTTCAACTTCCTTTTAATACTTCTTTTTAACTCTTTCTCATGTTGAAGGCTTCTCGCTATGGTTCAGGAATCCTTTGCTAACTCTTCTTTTTTTAAGTGATTTTTATTTTATGATTTAGAAGTTACTGTCATTTATGGTTTTATTATTTTTTACTTAGGATTTTACAGTGCTATAAAACCCATTCATTTATTCATCGATTCATCCTTTCAACAAATGGCTATTTCATGCTATTATAATAGCATGCAAATATACCATGAACTACTCCAAGTGTTGGAAATACCAACTTGTAGCTGGCTATTCTTACATGGGAATGAGGCACTAAAATGCCAGTGTCAATAGGGATGACTGAATGGTAGGGGTATCAATGGTGAATTTGACTATTTCTCTGTGGAACTGCTCTCACCCTCTCCAACAACAGTGGTATCTCTTGTCCTTTTTTTCAGGAATGGTTCAACTTTTCTAGAGAAACTTCCTCTAATCTTCTGTCAGTGAGCTGGGAGATTGAATGACATTGATTGCCTGTGTACTATATTTGGGTGGGAGCTGGTTGTCTCACTGTTTAATATGTAGTCTTTTATTATTCCCCTTAAAAAAATCTAAGTCCACATCCTTACTCTCCTCTCTGCCTTGTGTTCCCAAGTATAAGGTGTCTCTGGTTCAATTACTCCACATATTATAACTCCCATATTCTTCCAGTTAGACTCAACTCAAGTTGAGTCAACTCAACTCAACTGGGTGGTTCAGTCAGTTAAGAATGTGACTCTTGGTCAGATCTTGATCTCACTGTTTGTGAGATTGATCCCTGCATTGGGCTCTGTGTTGTGCTGGGGAATCTCTCTCCCCTTATCTCTCTGTCCCTCCCCCTCCTCCCTCAAAATAAATAAATGAGCATAAAAAAAAAATTGGACTCAACTCTTTGGGGTGGGGCTGGAGAATTTTGGTGTCTAATTTTCCTTTATGTAGATTATTAAGATTTTTAAAAATGTTTTGTAGATACCTGGTGCCTTACATCCCAATTCTCCAGGATTATGAAGACAAGCAGTTGACTTATCTGTGTGTCCATCTATAGGCTCTTAGGTCTGACCTTTCTCTGTTCTTCTAAGTCCTTTACCACATTTCCATCAACTTCAGCCATCAATAGTACATTAAGGAAGTAATTTATGTTTTTCTTCTTGTTCTAGTTTTGCATTAATGGGTGGAAAGATATGATGTTTAGAAATATCTTTCTTTTGCCACTTTAGAATCAGAAGTCCTAGAATTCCTCCCCCGCCCCATCTTCTGCTAAAATATAACTCCATGAAGGAGTTTGTGTCTCCAGAGCTTAACATGACACGTAGTACATTTTAATTAATGTTTTTTTTTAAGTTGAATGACTTGGAATTGAGGGATATGAAGTAATCAGCTAAATTGGGAGCAAGGGCTTTGGGAAAAGGCTGTTTTAGAAAGACAAAACAGAATGTCTAAAGGAAGAATGAAAAGGAGAGCACAGTGAATTTTTGCAATTATAAGGAGTACTTTGTGTCTGTACCTTAGAATACATTTATTGGTGTAGCAAAAATGAACTTTGTCTTTTTGAAGGATCCCCTGGCATGAATGTGTGGTAGAAAGAATTCTAAGATGGTCTTAAGGATTCTGCCCTCTGGTATACAATCCTCTCAGATTGTTGACAGCGTCTGTGAATGTGATGAGATGTCACCCCTGTGATTAGGCTACCCTATATGGCAAAGGTGAAGGGATTTGCAGGTGTAATTAAGATCCCTAATCTCTTGGCTTTGAGTTAATCAAGAAAAAGATGATCCTAGATGGGCCTGATACAATCAGGTAAGCTCTTAAAATTGGTCAGAAAAATTTCAAATGAAAGAGATTCTCTTGCTGGCCTTGAAGAAGTAACCTGCCTTGTTGTGATAAGGTCCCATGGCTAGCATCTGAAACCACCTCTAGGAACAGAGAACAACCCTCCCAGCTGATGGCCAGCAAGAAAATGGGGGTCTAAACTTATAGCCACAAGGAACTAGATTCTTCCAATAGCCTGATGAGCTTAGAAGATGACTTCAGGCCCTAGATGAAAACCCAACTTGACCCACATCTGATTTCTGCTTTTTGGGACAGAGCAAAAAGCCGTTATTCTGTGCCCAGCCTTCTGACCTCCAGAAACTACGAGAGAGTATATGCATGATATTTTTAGCTTCGGCTGTTTATGTTAATTAGTTACATAGCAACACAAATGTAAAACACCATGCCAAATGCTTGACATGGACAATATTTGACTATTGCTGACCTTATATTTTCAAGTAGTGACTTTTATTAATACCCAATTTAGGTAAGAAAAAAAAACCAAGCTTGATCACGTATGTAATTTACATAACTTACCTTAGAAATATGCTCAGAAAAGCATAGGCATACTTTTGGAGGTGGAATTTGAGAAAATGCTGAGCCAAATTGCCTAAAATAATACAAGAAAATGAATATCCATATTAATATTAGTCCTGGAAGCCCTGGGCTATACGAGTGTGGAGGTCTTAGGAAGGAAGAAGATGTTTCTGGAGATGGAGTGAACAGTGACTTCTGGGGGGGGGTAGGATTCAGGTATATGGGAGATGAGCTATGAGAAATGCCCACTGGACTTTAGGAATTGTGAAGTCTGATACCAATGTTTAGCTGTTTCCCGTCTAGTGTGGTCATTTGTCTATTATTCTTACTATTTGGCAAATTCTGTTTTGCATTTAAAATTTTTAAAAAAGAAATGTGGTCCAGATTTTTTCTTTCATATATACATTTTATATTTATATATACTTTTGAGAGTAGACCACCATGATGTGTTAGAAGTTTGGCCTCACAAGTCAAACACATTTCCAGCTCTCCTCACATATCCTATTCTCATGATCATCTGGACACATATGGTTGGGAATATCAAAGTCATCTTATTGAAAACAGCCTATTGCAAACTGCATTGCACAGAATGAGCCCTGATATGAATTGACTACCCTTTATGTAGATGGCTTTTATACAATAAAACTTCATTAACTTCAAACACCAGGCACCAGCATATTAAGGAGGTAAAAAGAGAATGAGAGAATCTGGTCATCTGGGGATTAGCAATTTGTTGCATTGAAATAGACATAACTTGTAACAAATTAATATTTGATTAATGAGATTTTAGGCCGTGTGACTATGTTTGTGTGTGGGGAAGGAAATGAAAAATGAGCAGATTTTTCTGTCTGGGACAAGAGGAATGGGACTGATCACAGCAGGGTCTATGAACTGTGTTTAATTAACAGGAGTTATGTCTTCAAGCCCAGCTCGGCAGGCTTGAACTGTTCTCTGCAGTACCTAGTGCATGCTGCTTTGTGGAAGTATAAAAATGAAGATCATCTCTTACAAAAAAATATAAAGTCCTCACATGAAATGAATCTGTAAGCAGGGTATTTTATAAGTTAAAAGCAACATGTGAGGATGAGCTAATCTCATCTGTGAGCGTTTTAGATGGACACAAAATATTTAGAAAAGGTTAGAAACTTCTCCACAGTGACACAAATCTTTCATCCAGTCATTTGCAGGACATAGGAAAATGCTGGAATTTCAGAGATAGATTTTATTTAAATACGTTATTTTGAGAATGGTTGATGAGGAGTAATATGGAAATAAAGGCATCAATAGAACAGAAACATAAGAAAAGTTTGCATAATTTTGGATGATGAGGCCAAACAAGAAAGACTTCAGCAGGAAACATGATTTTTAGCAGTGGTAGACAAACTATACTGTTTTTCTATGACATCGAAGCAAGATTCACGATTGCAAGCAAACCCTCCAATATTTCCAAGAACCCCAACTAAAAGCCAGCATTTAGTGAGTGCCGACTGCATACCATGCACTTTACATTCCTCGTTACATTTAATCCTCATAAGAGTCTGAGATGGGAACTTTCACCATCCCCATTCCAAACAGGAGTCAACTGAGTCACACATAATTTGGTACAAGTGAGAATTAAATCTCAGCAGTGTAAGCTGAGAGTGCTGTTTTCAGCTACTACTTACTACTCTTTCCCTGGAAAGCACATGCCAGTTTTTAATCATTACTGCCACTTGGACTTGTTTGGATAAAATTTAAGCATCTGAAGCATGTCACACTTCCCGTGTGATGCAAATGGAATGCTTGGTGATGGGTTTTGTGTCTGTTATTTAAAAAAAAAAATGGCGCCGTAGATGCACTTTTATTGCTCATGATTAACGTGCCAAGTACACTTGTCTTAGTGCCTTGGTCCATGGTCATCATCTTTACCCAATGTGTTCTAAAAACCCAATCCACACTCAAAGCCACTCTTAATTGGTAATGGATTAAATAGCACTCCTGCTACAGGAAGCAGTAAATGAGGCAGCAACGTCCTTGCCATATGACTTAATTTTACATCTTTTTCTTGGTGCTTCATTCTTTTGATGATATATTTTTCTGTCAGGGCTGGGTGTCTCTAGTTTTTAGGCAGAAAGAAGATTGAATTCCTTGTTAGATATAGTCTTAATGGAAAGGTGGTAGTAGAGTTGATCACTGATAGGACTGCGTAATATGAGAAATAATTTGACCTTTCAATCAGTTCCCAAATCAGGAGCTTCCAAAGAGTCATTGGGGCACATTTATTTGCCATGCACCTCAAGATAGGCAGAGACCAAATACTAGGCATCACAGACCAAGCATTAGGAATATTTGCATTAGAATCTTCTGACTACGAGGGCACCTGTTGGGATGAGCACTGGGTGTTGTATGGAAACCAATTTGACAATAAATTTCATTAAAAAAAAAAAGAATCTTCTGACTACTTTGAGAATCAACTGAGTAGGGCACAACAGAAATCAAATAGGATCTACATACTTAAGATCTGAAATAAAATTTGAAGAACACTGAAAGTCATTCAAATTTAGGAAAAATTCATTGCCATCTCTAATCTTCCATGTTGTTCTGATAATTTCAACCCTGCCAAGTGGACACAGCAAACTATCTCTGGAATTTATGACCCAGGTGAATTGAGATAGAGAAAACAGAGCTGGTGCTGAGGTATTTCCATATATCACCTCTTTTCTCAGAGTGTGTACCTGATCTGAGAGCTATGTGGCAGGGAGGAACCCGAATTAAAAACAGAGCTCCCCCACATTATTCATCACTGCGGACCTGGGCTTCCTTGTTGGGAGAAACTTTGGAGATCTTAAGAGTGAAACCTATGAATAAAGTCACAGATCAAAGGATGGAAACATTTATAGTCATGAATACTTTTAAGTAATCCATAAAACAGCCTTTACATCATATATGTTACTTAATTTGAACATCCTGTGTTTGATCCTATAAGGGGCGTGTAGGTTAAATGTGATGTGAATATTGGCAGTTGCAGTAGGCAGTGTTCTAATGGAGAGCAACTTGTAGTGGTATAAATAGTCATTCTGGGGCTGAAAGCAGTCATGAGCTAATTTTGAAACTATAAATTTGATGTAACTAGTAACTGGGCCATCATCAAATGCCCATATAATATAAGCTACCACTTTCTTGTTGTTCCTTTTTATTACTTTCTGGAACCATGACTCAATGGAAATGAAAGAACAATATAGTGGCATAAAACAGGTCTTCATCTTAGGAGCTGAACTTTCCCAGTTTTCTCAATATTGAGCTAATTTATTTGTTTATTCATTCATTTATCAAATACACATATATCGAGTATCTATAAATGTGGAAAACATTCTCAGTGTTGCCTTGTTGGAGTTATCTACCCTAGACAAGGCATTTGAATTCTGAGTTACTTTCCTCTTCTCTATAATAGAGAAAATGATATATGTCTTATAAAAGAAAAAAAATACCTTAAAGATTATGTGTATGGATGTGTATGTTTGTAGAGCAACAAAGTTAGACACTGTTTAGAATAGCAGTTTATAAAATGCTGTATTGCATAATATATGAGTAGCATAGCCATCTTAAAAGCAATGAAAACTCCATTTCCCCCAGATTATTTCCCTCAAGTGACATTTATTAGGATAATATTCAATATTATGTCTTTGCATTGTTAGGGTTGATTTTGCCTTTGAAGTCAATGAAGTTTTCCACAAGTGTCAATATAGAAGAACTGTCTTCTTCTGAATCAGATTCTGACTGTCTTGACCATGAGTTCTCATGGTTGTTCCTTTCTTCACCCTTGGATGATAGGCTTTTCACCATGATAGTGGGAAAATTCAGAGTGGGTATATTTTTACTAAAATGGCATTACTGAGACTGGGATGATAACTACTGGTGCTGGCTCAATCCCTTATATTTGCAGATTCATTTATATTTTATATAGGCTGAATAATTTCCTTCTTAAATCTGAGAGGTTAGGTCAGGTATTAGTATCCCATTTTACAGATGACAAAACTGAGGCTCAAAGTGTCATAAACCAGTATATGGTAACTTATGGAAAGGATCTCAACACTAAAATTTTTCACGGTTTATTCTACTACTTAATGATTCTCAATGAGGTACTATATCTTATTATGAGAATACATTAGAATCTCAGAGTGTGGAGATATATGAACGATGGGTATTGAGGAGGGCACCTTTTGGGATGAGCACTGGGTGTTGTATGGAAACCAATTTGACAGTAAATTTCATATATTAAAAAATAAAAAATAAAAAAAAATAATAAATAAATAAACACGAAAATCTACAAAGTAAAAAAAATAAAATAAAATAAAAAAATAAAAATATGAAAAAAACTTGAACTAAACTGTAATTCATTTGCCTTAAGCCATATTTAATTTATTTGGAAATAACAATAAAGAATGAAATTTTTATATTTATTAAAGGACTATAGATTAAGTCCTTTGTATACCACTTTAACACTTTTTGTCATGTAAATCTCATGTCTATATTATAATTTACTTGATATTTTTCTTTAAATGTGACGCTCTGCTTTTGGTTAAATATATATATTTAAAATTATTTATTTTTTTATTAGAGAGAGGCAGGGGGAGGAACAGAGAAAGAGGGAGAGAGAATCACAAGCAGGCTCCATGCTGTCAGCTCAGAGCATAATGTGGGGCTCGAACCGTGAGATTATGACCTGAGCTGAAACCAAGATTTGGACACTTAACCGAGCCACCCAGGTGCCCCCAGTTAAATACATTTTTAAAACAATTTTATGTCACTGTTGTAAATGAAAAGCTGAGATAACTTGCGATAAAAATAAGGTAACCAATAAATAAAGGGATAACTATTAAAATGAAATATAGAGGTGTTCAAAGACCTCACACAATTGTCATTTGTTTATTTTAATTAGAACAAACCATAATTTAGGAAACTTTAGGTTTAAAATATATGAGAAAATATTGTATTGTTATGCAGTGCCTCTCCCAATGACTTTCAGTATTTCCATGCTTTGTTAAAACCGACTTAAAAAAAAAAAACTGACTTAAATGTAAAGAACCCATAAAGTTGTGGGTTCTGTAAGTTGTAAAAATTGCTTCTTTATTTCCACCTACTGTGTGGTATTATGTCTTATAATTATTCTCTAAAATCCATTCTTTACTTGGTTTTAGTATTAGGTCCTTCCCCATGCCACCAAATTTTAACTAGACACATGGCTGGCTAACCATAAACTATACTTCCTAGCTTTCATTGCAATTCGATGTGGCCATGTAACTGAGTTATGGCCAATGAGAGGTGAGCAGAAGTGATATATATATATATATATATATATATATATATAAAACATTAACATTATCAGCTTAGTAAGAGACTATGTTCTGATTTTACTTTTTCTTTCTTATAAGCTGGAATATGGGCATATATAAAGATAATACCTTAGAGAATCAGAGAACAAGAAAGAAAGGACTTGGGTTCTGTGGTTACCTTGTGAGGAAGACTTTAGTCTTCTGGGATGGCTACCAGAATAATTTTTATGTGAAAAAAATTAAGCATTTGCTTTTATTAAATATTGATTAAAGAGTTAAATGGAGACCCTGACTAACAAATTTAGTACTCTCTTTCTCTCTCTCTCTTTTTTAGTGGAGTCCTATTTATTAATGATTAAAGCAATGGACTTTTACGTAACATGATATTCTCTAGTGGTTCATTTCAAACCCGGAGGTCTAATACTTTCTACTCTGGCCGCTCTAAATAAAAAAAAAAAAACACTTTAGGCATCAGGAGCAAGGCAAGGATGTCTCCTCTCAGCACTCCTATTCTATATTACACTGGAAGTTCTGGCCAATGCAATAAGACGAGAACAGGAAATAAAAGGTATACAGATTGGAAAGAAAGAGATAAAACTGTCTTTGTTCACAGATGACATGATTATCTATATAGAAAATTTGAAAGGATAGACAAAAAAAAAAAAAAGAAACAAAACCAAAAGAAACTCCTGGAACTAATAAGCGATTATAATAAGGTTGAAGGGTACAAGATTAATATGCAAAAGTTAATGGCTTTTCCATATACCAGCAACAAAGATGTAGGATTTGAAATTGAAAACATATTACTGCTTACTTTAACACCTCCCAAAAGAAATACATAGGTGTAAATCTAACACAGTATGTATAAGACCTACATGAGGAAAATTACAAAACTGATGAAAAAAATCAAAGAAGTATTAAATAAGTGGAGATACATTCCATGTTCATGTATAGGAAGACACAGTCATGTTGAGGTGTCAGTTCTTCCAAATTTGATCTACAGATTTAATGCAATCTAATCAAAATTCCAGAAAATTATTATGGGGATGTTGACAAACTGATTCTCCAATTTTATATGGACAGGCATAAGACCCAGAATAACCAACTTATTATTAAAGGAGAAGAATAAAGTCTTAGGACTGATACTACCTGACTTTAAGACTTACTATTAAGCTACAGTAATTAAGACAGTGTGGTGTTGGTGAAAGGTTAGAGAAAGGAACATAATAGCCCAGAAGTAGACTCACATAAATATTTTTTTTTAATTTTTAAAATCTTTATTTATTTTTGAGAGAGAGAGAGAGAGAGAGAGCGAGAGCGAGCAGGGGAGGAACAGAGAGGGAGATGCAGAATCTGAAGCAGGCTCCAGGCCGTGAGCTGTCAGCACAGAGCCTGACATGGGGCTCGAACCCACAAACTGTGAGATCATGACCTGAGCCAAAGTCGGACCCTTAACTGACTAAGCCACCCAGGTGCCCCTAGACTCACATAAATATTAACAACTGACCTTTGAAAAAGGAGCAAAAGCAATACAAAGGTGCAAAGATAGGCTTTTTTTTTTTTTCCACAAATGTGCTGGAACAAATGGATATCCACATGCAAAAAAAATGAATCTAGACACAGACCTTATATCCTTCAGAAAAATGCCTCAAAATGTGTCATAGACCTAATGTAAAATGCAAAACTATAAAACCCCTAGAAAATAATATAGGAGAAAATTTAGATATTCTTGGGTATGGTGATGACTTTTAGATACAAAACCAAAGGCCAATTTATGAAAGAAGTGATTGATAAGCTGGACTTTATTAAAATTAAGATTTCTGCTTTACAAAAGACAAGATCAAAATAATGAGAAGATATTTAAATTAAAACAATAAGATACTCCTAAATGCCGATTAGAATAGTTGAATTCCAAAACACTGACAACACGAAATGCTAGCAAGGGAGTGAAGTAACAGGAACTATCATTCATTGTTGGTACGAATCCAAAATGGTACAGGCCCTTTGGAAAACAGTTTCCTGGCTCCTTACAAACTAAACATACTCTTATAATGTGATTCAGCAGTCATAGTCCTTGGTATTTGGTAATAGCAAATGCATTCAGGGTATAAGAAAAAGAAAAAGGGGGGCGCCTGGGTGGCTCAGTCGGTTAAGCGGCCGACTTCGGCTCAGGTCATGATCTCGCGGTCCGTGAGTTCGAGCCCCGCGTCGGGCTCTGTGCTGACCGCACAGAGCCTGGAGCCTGTTTCAGATTCTGTGTCTCCCTCTCTCTCTGACCCTACCCCGTTCATGCTCTGTCTCTCTCTGTCTCAAAAGTAAATAAACATTAAAAAAAAAGAAAAGAAAAAGAAAAAGGGAGGAGTCAAGAATGACTGTAAGATGGTTGGTATGATCAATGGTATGAATAAAGAAGGCTTATGGGGAGTAGGTTGGGCTTGGAAATACAAATTTGGGAGTTACTGCTATACAGATAAGTAGGGAATGACTGAAGATAGTAATCACTAAATAAATGATAGCTTTATAGCCGTATAATTTGCTTCTTGAGGAAAATATTGACCCTATCTGAAGATTCTCCAGAGGTGACATGTCCTACTCTCCTTGTGAAATACAAACATCTAACATCTGATTCATGTAGCTTTTCTTACAGTTAGCCAGTCAAAAAGTTTAGTCTGATTTTAAGATTTTATTAGAATCATGATTGAGGGCATTAGAGTTAGAATAATATAGACATGAAAATAAGCATTGACTCTAGCAGTGGGAAAATTATAATACAGGCATATGGTTGCAATGGAAATAAGCAGCGGTGCTGTGGAATATGGGGAATATTTCCCAGCTCAGCCTGGGAGGCAAAAAGGTAATTAAGGCAAGTTTTGAGAAGGAGACAGTACCCAAAATAAATATAAACAAATCGGTAGAAACTAACTATATGCAGGAGGTGGGTATAACATTGAAGTACAAGAGGGTATACATATGAAGACCATAAATATCTTCTTATGAAGATTTAGAAGCCTTAGATAGGCTTCTAAAAGGAGGCCTTATCTAAATAAGGCCTCAATGTTAGACCCTGATTTTTTAACTTATGGATTAGAGGAAAATATTTATATAAAAATGTCCCACATCTGTTTGAAGGTTTCCCTGTACATTTTATTATCTTTTGAATAAAGATATGATGAATTCATTCCCCGGAAAGTTTCTTGTCTCTTTTAATGAATTAGCATCTTCTGTTATTCAGACTCTGAGTATATTTTGCCTTGGGTGACAAGAAGCCCAAATCCAGAATTAATGCTCAGTAATAATAGTTATAGCCTATGTTTCTGATCAGTTTATTTTCCCTTGGAATCTATGGTGTTTTCTGTTTCTACACTTAAATAATCTGATTATGTGCTTGTCTTTCATGGTAAGCCAACCCAAAAACTTTTTGAAGTAGGTTGAGGGTAAACTATAAATATACACATAAATACTGCATAGTCCAGATGGAAAACAGGCATCATTTGATGCTTTTGGAGCTGCAAAAATCATGTACGTGTTAGATTGTAATGCATTTTAAGGTTCACATTTATGCAGATGTTGAACCATGTGAGAAAGCCCACTTGGCATTGTTCCTTCCAGTTTATGTAACCATTTTGTTATTTTGCTAATTTTAACCTCCTTTCTCTCTCTCATTCAATCACCAAATGTCTATCCCGCACAAAGTACTTGGTATTTTTTTCTCTCCACCATTTTTTCCTATTTGTAAGGAATTCCTCTGATAATGGATCCTTCCAGCTTTCCCCTTACACCCATTCATCTATACGGTTATTCTGGGAACCATTATGGCAGTACAACCTCACTCTCTGGCTACAGATCATGTCATAGGTACATGGTAGCTACCTTACCCAAGATCGGTAAATGAAAACCTTTATCTGCTTGGAGATGAGAAGTTCTAGTATAGTTTAGCTGCTCTCAGAGGAAGTAAAACTTTAGTAATTGTTGGCTTGTTCTTTTATGTTGCAGAAAAAGCCTGTCAGTGAAAAGAGTAAAATAACGACACAAGATGGAACAGAGATGAAAATGGTAGTTCTAATATATGAGATTGCCACAGTGGGCTTGTTGGCCTCCAGAGTGAGAGTAGTACTCCTGGGAAACCAAGAGCTCACACAGGAACATGGGACTAGAAATTAAATTTTACATGCCATGTTGACATATACCATTATCTCACATTCTGTACAGTCCTTGGATGTAGGACTCCTACAGTCAGACTATGGACTGGCTGCCTAGAAAAGGAGGATTCTGAGTTAGGTCATGGAAATACAATCTGGTTACAATATTGTACAAACTAAACACTCAATCCTGATGAATGAAAGTTACCAAATCTTTGCAGAGCACCAAGACATAAAAATGAACCAGTAAACCTCACAGAAGCACTATTATCACATGATATAGATTAAGCATAGAAAGTGGAAGGAAGTATAAAAATGGATACAAATAATAGTCTTATAAATACTTGAGAGAGTAACCCATTCTTAAAAGCAAACAAAAATGGCTTCTTGTAAAGGGCATCATCAGTTTACATAATTAAAAGCATAAGCAATTAAATAAAAACTTAATAGATTAGTTGAGTAGCATAAAGAAGAAGAATAAATTAGTGAATTCAAGTTTTTGGTATTAGGTAAATAAATCCATTGAATTCAGTTGTAGTTTATTTACAAGATATTTCCAAAAGAAAAATACAACAATACAAAGTGAAAAGTAAAGTGATACATACTTTGTGAAAATGTTAACCAAAGAAATGGTGATGTATGTGAAAAAATAGAATTGAAGGTGAAAAATATTACACAGAAAGGTAACAATTTATATAGGTAGAATTGTAATTCACCAGAAGCACGTGTACATCTTATTTAGAAAAAATATATATTAGAATTATAAGTAATAGAAGAAACACATGCGTGTACATGCACATAATATATATAGTAAAAAATCTATTAGAAATATAAGCAATAGAAAAATATACACACACAGACACACACACACAGACACACACCACATTATAGTGGAAAGTTTTACCACACTTGTTTCAGAAACCAATGCATTAAACAGGCAAAAATGAACATGTAAAAATATAAATATGGATGAACCATACTAGATTGTGGATTTAATTTTATTTCAACCAATAAAGAGAATATATTTGGCTTTGAAACACCAATGAAATAGTTTTATTTAATTTTTTTAACGTTTATTTATTTTTGAGACAGAGAGAGACAAAGCATGAACGGGGGAGGGTCAGAGAGAGGGAGACACAGAATCTGAAACAGGCTCCAGGCTCTGAGCTGTCAGCACAGAGCCCGACGCGGGGCTCGAATTCATGGACCGCGAGATCATGACCTGAGCCAAAGTCGGCCGCTTAACCGACTGAGCCACCCAGGCGCCCCTATATTTGGCTTTGAAACACCAATGAAATAGTTTTAAAGTTACCCATTATGAGGCCACAGAGAAGATAGAAAGATATTTTTAAAATATGACATGGTATAATCCATATTTCATTATAAAAATTTAATGAAATTGTGTATTGGCAACAAAATTAACAAATGATGAGTAAATAAATAAAACTCAATTACTTTGAAATTAACAACAAAAGCATGTCAACCTCTTCTAAACTTTTGAGTTTAGAAGGAAATTAAAACTGAAATCACCAACTAATTTAGAAAGGAATAACAATTAATGAATAACAATACAAACCAACAGATGCAGTCCAAGTGATATTTAGGAAAATTAATACCCTTTATTGCATTTAATGAAAACTAAGACCTTAAACAAATGACTTAAGCTTTCATTTTTAGAAATAAATAAAAGAACTAGCAAGTAAAACTAAAGGAAACAGATGAAAAGAATTATTAAATTTAACAGCATTAAATTAATGATTTGAAAACAAAATTATTCTTTGAGGAAAAAAGCGAAATATGAAAAAAATTTGCCTGTGTGAGAGAAAGAGGAAGAGAGAAAAGAGAGAGAAGGAGAGGGAGAGAAAAGGGATGGGTACCGAAAATAAAAGAGGAAGCACAGGACGTTTACAGGGATCTTTTAAAATCAGAAAACCCTTCTGAAATTCAGATCCCACTTGAAACTTGTCAGTGGCTTCTAGGGTGTGCAATGAATGTGTCTAAGAATATTCCCAAGTGTGGTATATGTTGCTTCAAAAAGCCAAAGTGGTCCATTTTTCTTAATGTTAAAACATGTAAGATGCAACAATGTGAGCTGTTGCAGCAGGGATTTATACACTAGTGTGATATTCTGTGAACTCTTAAGACAATAAAGTTTTCTGTAAACTTTTGCAGTAGAGCACAGCAGCATTGGCATAGCAGTGTGGCAAAACCATGAGTATTATTGTTTTTCTCTCTATGTAAAGCAAACTGCTTTTATCCTCCCTACGTGTAGGTCTCAAGAAGAATGCACTCACCAGATCAGTAGTAGCATACCAGGTAAGGACATCTATCACAGTAGCTGAGATTGAGACTGCTGCCTTATTAAGATTATCATAGTTGACCATCTATGATAATTTATATGGCTTTTGCAGAGAATGGGACAGGTGAATTGAATGGGGCTAAAAGGGGACAGTTACTCCTACATTTTGTATAATTCCCTGTGTAAGTCTTTGATGGTGGGATTAATGGTGGGTGTCCAAGATTCTTAGGCTCTGATGAACGCATAAACAAATTGTGATATACGCAATGGAATGCTATCAGCAATTAAAAGGAACATACTATTAATATGTACAAAAAAGGAAGAATTGTAGAAAGCATTGTGTTAAGTGTATAGACATATAGACATAAAACTCTCATACTATATAATTCTATTTATATGACATTTTAGAAAAGGTGAAGCTATAGAAATAGAAACCAAATCCGAAGTCGCCAGAGGCTGGGAATGGGAGGAGGGTATTGACTGCAAAGAAACATGAGGGAACTTGTTAGGATGATGAAAATATTTTGTACCTTGTGTGGCAGTGGTTGCATGAATTTATCAAACTCATTAAACTGTACACTAAAAAGGGAAAATTCATTGTATGCAAGTTATAATTATACTTCAATAAATTTGCCTTTACCAAAACAACAACAACAAAAAAAAGAGTCTCAGGCTTATCCACTAACTGTCTCCCTGCCAGGTCACACGGTTGCATTTTTCCCTACCAGATCCTTGACTTTGACATTAGTGATCTGTTGAGGATTGCACTTAATCCCCTTTAAAGCTCTGCCCCTCTTACAATTAGATCAGGGGCCTGATTTTTAGCACAATCTGCCTCACAGCTGCAGGAGATTAGGGTCTTTTTCAAGTTTCCATACAGGACCTAGAGGCTTTTTGCAGAATGTCCTGACTTGAAATTGGCTATTATGATTTGATTTGCTTTTTTCAAGACTTCTAACAAGGAAAACCAGTCTATTCTACAATTATTGTAATTATCATTGACTCCATATACCATTAATGTGCTAGAGCCACCATATAATCTAATGCCTTACCTTCTACCTGCACCTTATCCAAAACCACAACAGTAAAAGTCTTAGTAATTCTAATTGTACTGAATTCCAATAGTAATCCTTGCCCCGATTACCAATAGCAATAGGGATCTTACTGCCATGTGACTGGTGAGTGATTAGGCTTCAAAATTTCATCTTGAGAGTCTATTGTCTAGGTCCATTCTTGGTACTAACCGGATTATTACCAAGTTCCCCATAAAGTTGATCCTGAGACAAAATCTTATTAGTAAAATGTATGAATATATTTTTCAGGAATATGGTCACAGGTAGGAAGAATAAAGGACAGAGCAGTGAAACAGAGAAGAAGGGAGAGCGAATACAAAGATATATTATTGAGGAGCACCTGAGTGGCTCAGCTGGTTAAGCATCCGACTCTTAATTTTGGCTCGGGTCATGATCTCACAGTTTGTGAGGTGGAGCCCCACACTGGGCTCTGTGCTGACAGCTCATAACTGGCTTGTGATTCTCTCTCTCTCTCTCTCTCCCTCTCTCTCTGCTCCTCCCCCACTCATATGTGCACACATGCTGTCTCTAAACAAACAAACAAACGAACGAACATTTTTTAAAAACCAAAGATATATTATTGAGTTGGCCATTGCTATATGCTACTGGTTACTTAATTCTGCAGTACTAAGAATCCATATGAAAAATATTTGAAGACTTTCCATCCTGGGGGAAAAATTAATCTATCAGCTCCCTATCATCATTGAATAAAGACTTGCCTGGGGGTTAACTCCTTTTTATTTTTGGGTTGCATATGCAGGCACTGAGCTTGCTACCTTGCATCCTACTTTGGGACATCAGAAGAAAAGTCTTGGGGTTGGAGATAAAAAAAATAAATGGAATAGGTGGTGCAATGGATTGAATGTGACTCCCTCAAATTCATATGTTGAAATCCTAACCCTCCCGTGTGATGGTATTAGGAGGTAGGGCCTTGGGAGATGAATGGGATTGGTGTCCTTATATCAAAGACCCCAGAGAAATCCCTAGCTCCTCCCATGTGAAGACACAGCAAAAAGATGACTATCTATGAACCAGAAAGCAGGCCCTCACTAGAAGGCCTTGATGGGACTTCCCAGCCTTTAGAACTGTAATAAATAAGTCTCTGTTGTTTATAAGCTCTCCCATCTTGGGTACTTTGTTATAGCAGCCAGAACGAAGACAGATGACCTGAAGCTAGATGCTATCAGTTATACAACATGAAGCTAGCAGGAATCCAGGCAGCACTGGTTGCTATGGTTGTGGTAGAACACTGGAAAGGGGAGACCAAGAGAATGTGAAATGATGATTGATCATTTGGATAGAGTTGTTGTAAGGATTATATAAATTAATGTATGTAAAGCAGTTAGAATATTGCCTAACATGTTGCATACATTGCCAAGAAGTAATCATTTCTACTACCTATCATGGTGGAACTAATCAAGAAATAAAACTTTGCTGATCTTGTTTGATCTTTCTCCTAATCACTGATGCTAAGAATTGTTCAATATCTTGATTTCAACCAAGAAAACACTTAAGGTATACAGATCAAAACCAGGGAGAAATAATGGAAGGCTTCCTGCCTGAGGGTTTTCTTTATGTGGTCAGGGCTTGGGTAAAGCCTGTTAAATTTACCACAAGCCTTTCTTGTTAAATTAGCTATTCTGTTTTTTTAAGAGAGAGAGAGAGCACGTGCAGGAGAGCCTGGGGGAGGGGCAGAGAGAGAGAGGGAGGGAGAGAAAATCTTAAGCAGGCTCCATGCTCAGTGTGGAACCCAACGATAGGCGGGTGGTGCCCTCGATCCCACAACCCTGGGATCATGATCTGAGCCGAAATCGAGAATAGGAAACTTAACTGACTGAGCCACCCAGGTCCCCTTAGCTATTCTTTAAGAACTATGAATCTCCAGTATCATTTGCTTCTGGCAAGACTCTCACAACCAATTATTGTTCTTAGTATTGTGGGCCAATGGGAAATGTTTTTCGATCAGCATCCATTTCCAGGTATTTATTTAAAAAGAAGCCATTTTTTCATTGTGTGAAGTTATCCCAAAATAAGGAAATAGAAGATCTGGCACGATGAATACATCACTGTAGGGGAAATACAGTGCATTTTAACAAATAAGATAGGAAGTCATTGTTAAGGAAGAAGAGAAGAAATTGTTAATGATAGTGAAAATTATGAAGAACTTACTGTCTTTTAGACTGTGCTGAGCACGCGACACACAATTTCTCATTTAGTCCCCACACAAGGTACGAATACGTCTGGCTTCTGTGGCTTATTTGCTTCTCGTGACCAACATTCTTTCTGATTGATTAATGCCTGTGCTATACTGGTCATTAAATGTTTTGAATATCGGCCTTGGGAATAGCTATGTATCATAATTTCCATCTCATAGAGGAAGAAAACACGGATGCCGTAGATTAAATCACTTAATAGAAAAGACGAAATCTTTTCTTAAAAGAATCTTAAAGATGAATCTTTAAGTTTCTGTTTCTTGAAAAGCTTCTACCATGTCCTGTCGCCTCTGACCTAAATATAGCATGCTACTGTGCAGGTGGTTGGAGCATAAAAAAACTTTGCATGGTGGGTTAGCCATGCCTGTGGGTGAGAATGAGGCTAATAAAAATTCATTGAAAGTGTTTCGCCCTGAAGAAAGCAAGGTGCCTGCCATTTTTTTGGAGTTTATGTGTTGACAGTGTAAAGAACTGATACAAAGAAAGTTGCCTTGCTTCCAACTTTATAGCCTCCATCTGGTCAGGAAAGGAGTAAGTTGACATCTGCTGCAAATCTGTGGCTGTGCTGTTGGGCCTACAGCTCTGTTACTAGTTCACAGGCTTTCCCCCAGACCCAGGACACTATATCCTGTGCGGAAGTGTGCCAGTTTTCACACCTTTTGTACTCTTCTCTAGCATTCTTCAAACTCGGATACTCTTGCTCATCCATTAGGGTAGCAGTTGGGAAGCTTTTTCTTTACAGAGACAGATAGTAAAAGGCGAAAGATTTTTAGTAAAAGGCGAAAGATTTATACGATCTGAAGAGAAACCAGAGTATACAGAGACAGATAGTAAATATGTTAGACTTCGAGGAGCACCAAGACGGATTGAGGATAGTATTTCTGATATTATATAAAAAGAAAGAAAGCACATTTCTACAAAACTTCTAATGGTAAAATTCAAAATATAATAATAATTAAGTACAAATGTTTTGGTAATATGTCTATTAGGGAGAAGAATAGGATTATTTTGGAGTGGGTGAGGTATAACCTTGCACATAAAGAGGGTTTAAAGTTAGCATTTCCTGGGGCGCCTGGGTGGCTCAGTCGGTTGAGCGTCGGACTTCGGCTCAGGTCATGACCTCACGGTCTGTGAGTTTAAGCCCTGCATTGGGCTCTGTGCTGACAGCTCAGAGCCTGGAGCCTGGATCCTGCTTCGGATTCTGTGTCTCCCTCTCTCTCTGCCCCTCCCCTGCTCATGCTCTGTCTCTCTCTCTCTCTCTCTCTCTCTCTCTCTCTCTCTCTCTGTCAAAAATAAATAAATATTAAAAAAATTTTAAGTTAGCATTTCCTATTATCAAATTGATTACAAATATTCATCTGTAAGAACCATTCTTAACTCATGAGTTGTACCAGAATAGATGATAGGCCAGATTTGCCTCACAGGCCAAAATTTGGCAACTTTTGCTTCAGGAAAAGCTTGAGTTTCTACTGGGAGGTAGGCAAAAATATGCAGGGTTAATAAACTAATGCAAGAAGCCATCAACGGTAGATTTCTGTAAAGATTTTTATTACGGTTTTTGTGTGTGCAAAGGCAAAGAGGGAGGAACTAATATTTTGAGGATCCAATGATATCTGTCTCAGAGACTGGTTTCCAGGTCCAGCTCTGTGGAGTCAGGTCTATGTATGGAAGCTGGAGCATCAGACAGATTTAGAGGCATATCGTTGAGGGGTGTTGTGTCACACAGGGCACATAACTATTTTTCCTTGAGTGCCCACTTCAGTGACAAAGTGTGACCTAGTGTGAGAAAGCAGGGACAGTTTCCCTGCTTCTCGGTAAACGCCGGGTGGCCAGGAACAGTGAGGATGCAGGAAATTACAAGTTTGGTCGCATCTGAGTGGCAATGGCCTTGGTGCTAATATCTGTGTTTTTATGGAGGGCACCAGCAGTGGTGGCAAAATGTGGCTTCAACATCAACTAGCTGTAGGATAATTAATATTTAACAAGTCATGAAAAATACTGTTACATTCTACCAAGTCAACTGCAAATCTTATTTTTGTGTGCGTGGTGTAAGGCTACTACTACATGAGCATTCCAGACTGGTAACTGAGATTTCCTCAAGAGATCTTTGAATAGATATTAAGTATCATACCCGTACATTCCACTTCTACACGACAGCATGAGGAGCTCCAGGGACTCACTCCCTAGAGAAACGAGCAAAGTCGGCCAAAAGACACAAACAAGGAAAACACACACCACTTAAGCCCTCTGTAAATTGTCCTAAGGTAGGACTATTTCTTGAAGAAAATCCACTAAGTCTCCATAAGAACTGTGAGAGTCTGTGGCACACAAGCCACAATCTGCTTCCTTTCCTCCACCCCTCTCTGGGGCTTAACTTGAGGGAAGCTCCACTCCGGGTGGATGAAGGCATGAACAGGGAGCCCCCATCCTATCACCTCCCACTCAAGGCTTCCAGAATCTCAATAGGAAAGCAAGCAGCCAGCATTCCTCATCCCTTCCACCTCTAAGCTGAAGAGACTAACCTCCTGGTTACTGCAGCCAAGAGGTTGGACACGCTTTTCCTACACCCAGATCCTAGTCATAGAACAGAGGCTCTATTCGAGACTGTGTCAAGATTCTCTGTTAGTGTTTGGTTTTCGACAATTTGATTATAACATGTCTCAGTGTGAATCTACTTGCATTTTGTCTTCTTGGAGTTCATATGATCTAGAACATATCTTCCTTTAAGTTTGTGATTCTTTTTTTTTTCTGTCTGCTCAAATCTGGTGTTGAAACCCTTTAGTGATTTTTAAATTTCTGTTATTTTAGTTTTCAGAATTTCTGTTTCTGTTTGTTTCCTTTTTACAATTTATATGAATCCATATTCTCTATTTTTTCATACATCGTCCTCCTGACTTACATCAGTCTTTGCCCATGGTTTTCTTTAGCTATTTGGGTATATTTGAACTCCAAGATTCTCCTGAGTCTCTGGAGATGGCAGAAGTGACCCCTTCCTCCTTCTAATGGGAGCCTTTCATTTATGTAAAAGTCTCACCTTGGATAAATACCCTGCAAGATGATGCTTGTTTTCAACATCTAACCCTGCCTCCACTCTTTGCCTGCAGACAGATAACTAGGAATCATCTCAATCTAGCATGAGCAGGAAAGTGCAGTTGCTATACTAGAAGGAAATAGCTTTCTTACTAAAAAAGGTTGTAGGACCTAGCAATTATGCATCAACATCAAACAGAGGAACACATAAGGGAGCATATATTAAAGGTGTTGGACTAAAGTTGGGATAGAGTGTGTCATAGCTTGAATTGTGTCCCTTGTACAGATATGTTGAAGTTCTAACCCTGGTACCTGTGAATGGGACCTGTATTTGTAAATAGGGACTTTACAGATGTAATCGAATTATGAAGAGATCGTAACTGAATTACTCTACACACAATGACACATGTTCTTAGATAAGAAGCTGATATGAAGACACAGAGACAGGGATGATGCTATATGACAGTGGAGACAGAGATTGGAGTCATGTGTTTACAAGCTCCAGGATTGCTGGCAACTTCTAGAAGCTAGGAGGAGGTAAGGAAGGATCCTCTCCTAGAACTTTCAGAGACAACATGCCATGCCAATGTCTTGATTTCAGATTTCTAAGAGCCTCCAGAATTGTGAGAGAATAAGTTTCTATTATTTTAAGCCACCCAGTTTATGGTATTTGGTTATAGCAGCTCTAGGAAACTAATACAGAGTGGTTGAAATATAAGGTCAGGTAGGCAAAAGTTTGTTGGCCTAGGGACACTGTCCCATGACTATGGCTTTAACATCTTAAGGCTGGTACTAATACGTGGCTAGATTGTTTCCTTAACAGTTGGACATGGCAGTAATCTAGACTTACAGCAAATTAGTTGGAGATGTTGAAACCGTTTTGGCAGTGGGCTCAAACAGCTCAGAGAGGGGCATTTGGGTGGCTCAGTTGGTTAAGCATCTGACTCTTGATCTCAGCCCAGGTCTTGATCTCAGGGTCGTGAGTTCAAGTACCATATTGGGCTCCGTGCTTGGCATGAAGCCTACTTAAAAAAAAGAGCTCAAAGAGTTGGGAAAGTTTGAATATGTTTACTACGTGAAGATGAGACAAGCTGCAACCTGACTATGATCCCCTATGAATCCAGAATTCTCTGTCTCTGTCTCCCAGTCAGATTTTTTCATGCAGATGCTGCCTCAGAACTTAGCTCCCTAATGGAGATAGAGAGATAGGACTCTGGAAGCATAGAGGCTAGGTGATAGTATTTAATATCAGGGAAAAAGTGGTGACACATAAGAGTGAATAATTTTTTTGCCTTTAGGGACAGGTGATGGGTAGAGTGAATGATTGACTTATGTAACTGGAAAAATAAAAGGCAACCAGAGACTGATGTTAGCCACTAAAATGGAAACTTGTGATTTCTCGTGTAGTTTCTAAATTTGAGACAGTTCTCAAGCTTAGAGCCCATCAATTCCAGAAAGCAACCTTTGCATATACAATAAATATTTCACCCATTCTTCCTAGGAAGTACCTGAACCATTTATCAGAGTAACTCTATCCTGGGGGTAGCACAATACCCAGACCACTTGAAGGATGTTAAATACAGCTGACACTGCCACCAGAGGACCCACAATGCCGTTATAGCCTTCCTATTTGAATGAGGATATAGAGAGGCCAAATGATAAATGGAATCTGGGACTAGGCGCCTCTCACAGTAGGTCTAATCTGTTCATAGGCTTAGCTTATGATTATCTCCTTGCTTCCGGAGTACATAAATGGATAGCTATAATTTGCAGTTTGCAGAACTATATTGATTCTCTGGCCTCTGGAGTGAAAGATGTCATGGTAAAAATGCCCAGCCATATACACAAACTTGCCCTCTCTCCCATGTCAGTATCCAAAAGAAATCCTCAGGTAGTTACATCAAGGAACATGGTGTGAGGAAATCCACTGCAGAATTATATGTGGTGATGGGGATTAGAGACAGCTTGAGTACCCCTCATTGGACAGGGGGTTGATAAAGTGTAGTGTGTACACTCCCTGTAGCAGTTAGAAGAAACAGAGAAGTTGTGCACACAGCAACACGGAGGGATCTTCAACATACAGACGCTAGTGAAAAGCTAAGAAATGGAATAAATAATATAAAATGAGCACGATAAATAGTTTTAAAATACACACACAAAGAAAGCACACATCTTGTATAATACACTGAAAAAAAGGGAAGATCTTAAACAGCACGTAATGGTTGCCTATGTAGGGGGGAGATTTAGCAGTGAGAAAAGGGGATAAAAGGACGTTTATAGCGAAGTGAATGAATGAGCAAATACATAAATAAATAAGCGGGACTTGTCGGAACCACAGATAATAAAATATTATGAAGTGAGGAAAATGATGAACTCAACCTTCTGCACCTGAAGTCTATTAAGAAAAAGAATGCCCTACAGAAAGCCCTTGAAACATGTGACAAGATGAGACTGTTCATAAACGGAATAGAAAACTTGAAATGTGCCAGTTGGCTGATTAATAGTGAGTGTCTTGGGGCTAGTCTCTCATTTCCAAAGAAAGATGTTCCAAGCAACAATTGGCAATGGTCCTCTAATAGAAGTTCCCACATCCTTCGGGGGCCTTCTTTGCATCTGGATATGGATAACCTTCACAAGATGTGGACTGCGAGTATTAGAGACTCTGGTTTCTTCAAACTCTGAGGGATAGAGCACCCTTTTAGAGGTAACATCCTGTCTTCCCCTCTGACATTTTAAACAGTCTTTCATGCATACTTGGGAGAGTAAGGTGGGGGAGAAAATTGGATATAGGAACCTGGTGACGAGTTTCAGCCCTGTTTCTCTTTGAATAAGCAGTTTTTCACATCTGATATTTCTGGACCGGGGAATGGAGGGAGGAGGATGGATCCGGAGTGTCTAGTACTCTTTTGTACTTCTTAACAGCTGCTTAACCCAGAGGGAAGGAGACACTAGTAACATGAGCCAGGATAGTGATGGCTCCGTGGAGGCAGGGACTGCTCTGCTGAGAACATGACGGTGAAGCACAATGAAGTGTGAGGATCTAACACGAGCGGGGCTGAGTCCCTGAAGCTCTTCACTGATGGAGAGGTTTTCCTCAGTGGGGGCAGAGAGAACATGTGGGAGCAGTGCACGCCAGATTCACACACTGGAAATACTGCAACCTCCCAAAGAACAATCTAGAGAATGAGAGCGCGCACAGGAAATGGGGAGATTCCATCTCTGCAAGTTGTTTTATTTTCCACTTTTGTTCTGGTAGGAAATCCCGGTGTCTAAATCTGAATAGCATCAACTTTTCTTCACGCTTATTATCTTGGTCTCATTACAAAATCAACTCCTTTATATTTCCTCTAAATTTTGTTTGTTTTTTATTTATCCAGAATTCCGTTACCCACTGCAGTAGCCACAAGCCACATGGAGCTACTGGGTGCTTGAAATGGGGTTAGTGTGAGGTAGCAAGGGTATTTTTAATGTGATTTCCTTTTAATTATTTTTTTTTAATTTAAAAACGGAAGTGGCATAAAAATATTTCTGTATTGAGTTTGAAGGATTATTCTCCCTGTTAACCAATGGAAATTTAGCAGCAAAAGTGAGATGTGCCATTAAGGGTAAAGTATGTACCAGATTTTGAAGACTTAGTTCAATAAAATAATGTAAGTGATCGCACTTTATGTGTATTAAATATTAAAATACTATTTTGTATAAATTGGCTAAATGAAATATGTTATTGAAAATAACTTCGCCTTTTTTCTTTTTTAATATGGCTACTAGTAAACTTAAAATTACATATATCACACTCATTATATTCCTATTAGACAATACTAATTTAGAGTGGAAGTTTTTCTAGGCTTGCATTGTCTAGTACCAGAAGCATTATCCATTAAGTATATTTACATTTAAGTTGATAAAATGAAATAAAATTAAAAATTCACTAACCGTCTCAAGTGCTCAATAGCCATATATGTGGCTAGTGGCTGCCCTAGTGAATTGTCGGGCCTTATTCTTAACCTTTTCCTGATATGCACCCTTTGCCAGGTAGCTTTTCAGTTTCCTCCACAAAAGATCTATTATAGAACATTTCCATTATTGTGGAAAGTTCTACTGGAGAGTGCTCCTCAAGTCAGTGAAACACTTCTCACAGGGAAATTAATTTCAGAATTACACCAACATCTGAACAAAGACCAGACTGCCAGCTCCAGAATGGACTATAGCTCTTAAAAAGTTCTTCATTGACCAGACTGACATCTAGATCCCTTGGTATGTTCTTTACAGTATGGCCCCCATTATGTTTTTACCCTCAAGGTCTCCCGCTGCTCCACAATGGCCACATATGGAAGCCTTCCTCATGGAAGTCTTCTTACCTGCATTGACGTGATAACCTTCCCACCCACATACAAAAACAGGTAACATGGGAAGTTAAAGGTGAACTCCAAAGAGTTGAGGAAGCAATCTACATGAAGTCTGGACTCACTGACATCTGAGTTCTTCTATCTTACGTTTTCCTAAGACAGTATCCAATAAACTATGCTTGTTCTTCTCTGTAATAATTAAAAGGAAAAAAAAACTCCTTAAATTAATAATTTTAAAAAGCTTTAAAAAATCATTAAGAGTGTGTTGGCCTTATTTGGAGATAACAGGGCAGAAGAGTTGGGCAGGGAGTTTTTTCTCCCATCCAGGTACTAAACAGGGCTGACCCTGCTGAGCTTCTGAGATGAGATGAGATTGGGTGTGTTCAGGGTGGTATCACCATAAGCTACAGGGAATTTTTTCAATGCATGCTTTATCCCTAGCCTGCAATTGTGCCTGCACATAACTGAGCACTTAATATATACGTATTGCTGCTTTTCCTTGGAAGAAAGATAAAACTCTGGGTTCTGTAAAGAGAAACAAAAGTGACAGTTTATCTGGCCCAAGATGGAGTTACAGCCCTTGAGACAACCTGAGGGAAGAGCTTCTTTTTACAACAATATTTAGTGTATTACTCCAATATTGATAAATTACTATATCCTAGGCATTTAAGATGTCTTCAAGAGATTTACACTTTAAAGTGAAGTCTCAACTCAGAGTTATTGACATTTGGGGTCAGATAATTCTTTGTTGTGAGCGCTTGTCCTGTGCACTGTATGACCTTTGGTAGCATCCCTGGTCTCTGCCTAGTAGAGGCCAGTATCACTCTTTTCTCCCCCCACCCCAGTTGTGACACCTAAAAATGTCTCCACTCGTTGCTAAATGCCTCCTGGTTGAGAACCACTGTTCTAGAGAAAGTGAAATATATAAATAGGAGAGGGTTATGATAAAATTGCAGCTATGATAGAAATATCAACAAGGTAAAAATGAAGGCATTAAGAAGAACATTTCCTCCCTGTGAGTGTGGTTGTTCAAGAAAGACTCCATAAAGGCGTTATTCCCAAGATTCCTAGCCTATTTATTTTCCCATTTACCTACAACCCTAAACTTGAGTAAAAGGTAAGGACATGTGAATGTTTTAAAAAGTTATAATGATTCCAGTGATATAAAAACGTATGTACGATATCTGCTGATACTTAATTCACTTCATGAATTAATATGGTTTTTTGGAGAAACTATTTTAAAAAGGTCAGAATTCCCAAATCTAAAATTTGACAGTGTCATCTACTACTATGTAAGGAACTTTGGAAAAGTTACCATCTTAATAAATTAATTGATATTTTTTACACAGCTAGTTTCTATAAGTGCTGTTAGAGATACACAAAGGTGTAGGACTAGTCTTAGCCAAAAGGTATTTTGTAATCTGGTTGTGGAGTGAAGACATAAATATATGAAAAATTTAATAACTGTATAGAATTCAAAACTGTAATAGGATTGGGTTTCACTATTCTCCAGTCCTACCCAGTTTCCAGAACTAAACTTTACATTGCACATCCCTCCACATCATCCCCTTGGAATTAAAGTTATTTAGCTGGATGAAGGTAGGGAGTCCTGCCTTCTGGGCCAGTTCCACAGCAACATGAGATCCTAGGGGTCCAACTTTCATATTGCCCTGGAGCACTGACAGAGGGCTATGGTCAGTTCTAATGGAGATTGGGAAAGCCCCAGGGCCTTGTGTATTTCCTTCTTGTGGATGCTGCATTAGCAACTGAAGAGGACAGTTGACATATGGTCCATGCCCTCCTACAATGAAGTGACTCTAATTTGGCTTCTCCTTTTGGGAGACATAGGTTACTTGAATGACCAAAAATGTCCATCTATCAACTTTGTACTGGCCTCTCACTTGTTGGCAATCCCAGGATGCTGGCTCTGCTGACATTTATTTCCACATTGTCCACCAATAGTTTCCTTTGAGTACAGACGTAGGAATAGAGGAATGAATTATCTATCTGGTTCTTTGTCGTTCTATGTCCAATTTATTTTTATATCCTATGTTTTATTTGGTACTTTTTTTAGACTAAAATTATGAACAAACATTAAGCCCTTTGTGCACTTTTAAAATTCTTGTTCTACAATTCTAATTTCACTCAAGGTGAGGTTGATGCCTGTGAATCACCAGGGGGAAAGGATTAGGAAGAAAATGAAGTGAAAGGAAGCTCAAAGATTATTAGTATAAGAATTTGGTCTTGCCACATAAGAGTATAGGGAAGTGCCACAGAAAAAGTCTTCTATGGCTAGAAGGAGCAGAGAAGTCTTCTCATGGTGAAGAACTTGAGTGGGCAGTTTTCTGGTGGTCAGATTTTGGATAAATAGAAAGTCATGAGGAGAGGAGCAAGGGGAATTCTGGGCAGGAAAGTTGGTGTGAGGAAAGTTCCAGAGGAAACTGTGTTTGGGAAGAGAGAATAGACCAGCCCAATTCTGATATGATGAAAGACCCAGGAGAGTACTTTCCAGAAAGGCCTGCTAGGCTTCTGTTCTGAAGTCCAAACACATGAATGTGAATCTTGGCTGAGTCATTTAGCCATCTACTCACCATCAGGGTCTTCAGAAAAAAAGCGGTAATATATTCTGTTCTACCCATCCCATAGTACAGAGTGATCATCTGACAAGAAAGGGCTCTGTGACTTGTCAGGCCCACCAGAAGTGAGAGACATCAGTTTGCTGCGGAATTACCATAGTGTTAAAAGTGTTGAAACTGTAGAACTCTTAAGATATCTCCATCTGGGCAATGAAATGAAGAAGTGAATTATCTTCTTCAGGGGCACCTGGGTGGCTCCGTTAAGCATCGGACTTGGGCTCAGGTCATGATCTCACAACTCGTGGGTTCAAGCCCTGAGTCGGGCTCTGCGCTGACAGCTCAGAGTCTGTAGCCTGCCTCGGATTCTGTGTCCCCCTCTCTCTCTGCTCCTCCCCTACTTGCGCTCTGTCTCTGTCTCTTTGTGTCTCTGTCTCTCTCAAAAATAAACATTAAAAAAATTTTTTTAAAAAGAAGTGAATTATCTTCTTCAACGGCAGCAAGTGAAATTGTAGAGAAGTTTAATTTTAACTGTTGTTTGCCCTGTGTTTATTTTTCTTCGTTTGGGAGCCCAAATTCTCTGTCATGCCATCTAGGACCTGGTCAAGACCCTTCCCGACCTGGCTCTGCTTGCAGCCGCAGCTGCGTCTGCTGTTGGTTTGCTTTGCAGGCCTGGTAGTCTAGCTGCAGCCATCTATTTTACATTCCTAGAAGACGACACAGCGGCATGCCTTTGTACCTGTTATCCCCTTTCTTTCAAATGCAGTTCCATTTCTTATCAAATTGAATAGTGAGTCTTGAAGAGTCAGCTTAAGTATTAATCTACCCTAAAGCTTTAACTTATGAGTGAGAGTGTTAAGCCCTTTCACATCTAAGTGCTATCCTAATTGAGTTCAGTGACAGTGATGGCAGCAAGCTCTACCATTTGGGAGATGCCTATTATGTATTAAACGATGAGGAAGGTTCTTTATAAATGCTCTCAGTTCTCCTCACCACAATCTCCTGAGACATTGCTTATGTTCCTCTTACATTCATATTTCTTCACGGTTTACTTTCAGCAGTTGTAGTGTTTTATAGCCACGTGTACATTTAATATCGTGTTTTTCCTCCCCCTTATTATCTATTATTAAACAAGGTGTTTTAAAATAAATGATACTTTAAAATCAAGGTACCATGGCCTTATCCGTATTTCCCGGGTTTCAAAACTAAGACACACACAGGAGACGGGGATGAACAAAGCTAAAACTCTTTCACTTCAAAAATAAGCCAATATTTTCAAAACAGTGAGACGAATTACTTAATAGAAAAGCAGTGTGAAATAGTGCTGGGAAAATCACAGGCTCGGACATGTGTTGTTACTGGGTTCAAGTTGTTGGTTTGTCACTTAAAAACAATGTGACTTGGGCAATTTACTTAACCTCTGTGCTTAAGTCACATATATTTCTTTTAAGTAATTAATCTCATCGTTTTTAAAATCCCGGCTTATTTGTATATGACCCCAAATAAATCATGAGGATTGTCAAGTGGAGGAATTAGCCTTGCTCATCTCCGTTGCCTCCATAGGCCTATGATAGACATCGGACAAATATCCACCGAGTACAAAAAGTGAGTTCTTTCTGTCACTGCCTGTGTCACCTGTTATAGTAAAAGCTTGACTGTAACAGAAAATATTCCTTAGCACTCCCCCTCCAGAGGGATGAGTAACCAAGAACTTGTTTGCTGAATGCTTGAACTGCTTAGAGAAAAAAGACGGAGGAAAGAATTTTCTTAAGGACGAAACTACTTATCATTTTGTTTTGAGGGCTCCAGGAACAGAAAAGGCAGGAAATGATGGAAGACAGAACTTTCTCATACTCTGCCCACCTTCTCCTGGGGCCAGGAGACTTCAGGTCCTTCCTGGAACACCACCATATGAAAAACAGCTGCAGTTTAAATATGGAAAAGCTAAGTTCAGTCTTGTTGGGAGTAGTTGTGATTAACTGCAGAAAGAAACATCCAGCTTAACTACTGTTATTAAAACCTGCAGCAGGGAACAGAGTGGGTCCAAAGCTGCTTTCTCAAAGAGGGAAAATATACCTATATTTAAGCAAAGTTCTCAGTCTATCGCTTGTTTTTAGTTGTCATAATTCTTAGCTCTATTTCAGCTTAGTGGCAAAACCTAATGAATCAGAGAGGCAGGAAATAAAACATGAAAATAAGTGAGTCTCAATGAACTAAGGTTCAGCTATTTTTATTAAAGAATAACAAGGCATTTAAAGGAAATAGCAGTTGCTTTGAATTATCCACTAGTTGGAACAAACTCAGAATAATGAGATGTTAGTCTGTTACATAAAGCTCATGAAGCTATTTGTAGCTTCTTTCCCAACGTAGGCTTTTTTTTTCTCCATGTTTCACTTTAAATAGCGCTCAAACACCAAAAGTCTGTCAGCAAAATTAAGAGCTTCTTGTTTTGTCTTTAAAGTAAAATGCAACTACTTTCAAGACAGTTGTTAATGTCTTCACCATCCTTGTTCACACACTGTAGCCAAGACTGCAGAGGCTGGAGGGCACATGCCAACTAAAATTGATTCCTAAAAAAAAATTAGGAATCATTGGCAAAAATGATTTGGACGAGTCTACAGATAATTCTACATCTGTCATACGTTTTTTTCTTTTCCACAATTACAAATGTGACTGTGGTGGTTCTGTGACATCCGTGTCAATAGCGTGGGGCCTTTAATGGCAGTAACAGGTGGATGTCTTGCCTCGTTGATTAGCAAACAGGAGTGAGACTGTAAACCATTGTGTGTTCTATGGCTCTTGCCACACAGCGTATTTACACAAACTGGTTCTCTAGCTCGGAGCTTCCCAAAGAGTGTGCTGGTCATACGTGTGCCATTGATATTGCCGTCCTAGGTCCTTGGGGAGGAAGGCAGGGTCTAGGGTGACCTAGTCAGTCGTCTTAAGCAGCAAGCGTCCCCTTCCAGCATGTACCTGAGACAAAGATTTGGGTGTAAGTGATTTGACAAGGAAGCATTCCCAAGAGAAACCTGCAAGGGAGTGAGGGAAGCATTATAGAGAAGGGGAAGAAGCTGAGCAGGCAGAAACTTCTAGCGAAGTCTCAGACTCAGCCTGATTCTGCAAGGAGCTCTGGAGCATAAGGTACACCTTGGGTTTTGCCCTACCTTGAAATAAGGACGCTGAGCTTGCATACTCCTGCAACGGTCAGTCATTAGCTACAGGCTGCCCGGGTGGGGCATGAACTATCGAGTACTACTGGTTCTCTGGAAGTGAGGGTGGTGTGGGTGAGCAATCCTCTGAACAAAGTTTGCAGGATGTGAGCCCTAAGTAGCAAAGCCCATTGGAATTGGAGGATGGGAACAGAACCCTTAAAGAGATCTGAGGGTTTCAAGGTAGAACAACTAGGTTCTTTACTACACCCTCAGATTGTAGTCTTAAGGAATGGGGTCTGGCAGTTCTCCCTCATCCTTCCCAGCAAAAAAAAAAAATGAAAAATAAAAATAAAATAAAATAAAATAAAATAAATAAAAACAAATGATGAGCAGTAACGGTCTTTAGTATTCAGTTTGGTTTTACAGAGACTTGCTACTCAGCAGCATCAGCATTACCTAGGAGCTTGCACCGAAATGCAGAATCCCAGGTCCCGTGCTGGATTTACTTCATCAGATTCTGAATATCAGCAAGATACTTGGGTGATCTGTATGCCAGTGAAGTAGTGTAGGTATGCTCAAGTAAGTTTTTTGTCTCAGCAGCAAGCTGCCAAATGGCTACTGACTGCCATGAATGAGAGGTCCTGGAGCTGCTGGGGAATTTCACGTCCTAGTGTCTAAGGAATCTGGTACACAGACCACAGCATGACTAGCCGAAGTAGAATGTGAATTTAGGCAGGAGTTCCTGATGAGTGGGGCTTCTTCAGGCAGCCACAAGCATTGACCTTCTCATACACTGGCTCTTGCTGAGTGTTTCAAGCTGTGCCCCCGTTTGGTAGCATCCATTTTCGTTTGCACAATTCATGCACGGTTTGCAAGTTTGAGATTTTTTATTGTTTTAAAAAATGGGAGGAAAAGATTTGGAGTCAGAGTTCATTTGAAGTATCAAAAAATGTTCAACATGGCATTTGTCAGTGAAACAACTATTACTATCTTCAAATGTAATTTCAACGGTTGTAACTCTTTTTTACAGTGTATTTATTTATTTGTTTTTTGAGCACATTCACGTGTGTGAGCAGGGAAGGGGCAGAGAGAGAGAGAGAGAGGGAGAGAGAGAGAGAATATCTTATGCAGGCTTCATACCCATTCCGATAGGGGCCTTGATCTCGTGATCGTGAGATCATGACCTGAGCCGAAATCAGAGTTGGATACTTAACCGGCTGAGCCACCCAGGCGCCTCTCAACTGTTGTAAACGTCTGAATGATGATCAAATTAATTAAAAATTTTTTTTATTACCTACTGTGTGAATGAAGATTTTTGTCAGTGGTGATTATCAAGCGGATTGTAGATACGGATCATGAATGATGTAGAACTGTTGTGATAGGAGCCTTCTGAGAAGGCCCCCATGATCCTCACCTCCTGGTATGAATTCCCTTCCCCTAGAGTAGATAAGAGTGGACTTCCTGACTCACTACTGAGAAGTAGAGTACAGCAAACAGGATGAGATCTCAGTTTTGATATTAGGTCTCAAAAAGACTGGCTTGTGTCTTGCTCTTCCTCTCTTGCTGTCTTGTTTGCTTGCTCTGAGGGAAGTTGGCTGCCCTATGGAGAGGTTTTCCTGGAAAATAATTGAGGAAGGCCCCCCATCAACAGCCGTTGAAGAACTGAGCCTCTCAGTCCAAAAGCTGAGCGGATCTAAATCCTCCCCACAATGGGAGCTTATATGTGAGCTTCTAAGTGAATCTTCCCTCAGCTGATGCTTCAGATGAGACCGTAGCCCCGGTTTGTAGTTTGATATGAACCTTATGAGCGATCTGAGGCAGAGATATGCAACTTTGCTAAGCCTGGATTTCTGACCCCAGAAACTGGGAGATAATAACTGTTTGCTGTGTGAAGTACTTATTTGGTGGTAATTTGTTACACAGCAATAGATAAACAAATACAGAATGCCATATCACACATAAGCCTACTATAAAAATATATTAATGAAGTAAACTCATTACTTACTAACTTAAAAATACTTTATTTGAGGGTATTAAGAACTTCAATATTTAAGATTTTCCTAAATATTTTATTTTTTCTCATAATAATTAGATATGAGGAGAATATAGTGCTCTTTTTTTTTTTACCAAGCTCATTTCTAAATTATCTCTAGTTTATTTAGTTATTAGCTTCCAATGATATAATAAAGACACACTTAATCAAAATGTGTTATAATTTAGAAAGGAGACTGAAGAATAGTAAAAACCTGAAAGGAGGGTGACCTTTCATTTGGGAGAGGAGTAAGATTTTAAGATCATGGAATTTCAGGTCAGCCAGGCTGGTTCTACTCCCAACGTGGCCTGTTTCTAGCTCAGTGATTTTGGGAAGAAACTTAACTGGTTGAGCCTTGTATCCTTATCTGTAAAAGGGTAATAATAATAGCACATATTTCATAGGCTGATTGTGAGGCTTATATATAGTAAGTAAAGTGATTAGTATATGTTTGCTGGCATGCAGAAAGTCTTTAATAACTTTCAGTGGCTCTTGTTACTGAAATCAAAAGGAAATTTTAAATTTTTCCAAACACTTTAGTCTTCACTTACAAATTAGGTTCATATCTTAACTAACAATTATTCCTATGTATGCATTAAAACACATCTTCAAGAAATCTCTATTTACTAAAACTTTGCTGTCCTGTTTCACGATAGCACAGGGATTTGAAAGGAAAAAAGCTATTTTCTTTTGTGAATACACCATAGTTAGAATGTCATCATTTCATTTCGCTTTTATCCATTAATCTGAATTGATAGTTTATTGTACTTTTACTGAATCTTTCTTAAATTTTTATATCTTAATTCAATCTGTGTATTGAAGATAAACAGGAAAAATATAGACATATGTATAATATTGCTAAATTTGAAAAAAAATGCTAATGTTTTCTCAAATGCTATTACAGTTTTGGAAGTTCTAAATGCTGATCATTAGTGCTTTTTCCTTCCTGCTTCCTTTTCTTCCTGCTCCTCTGTTTTTCTCTCCCTCTCTCCCCTTCTTTCCCTTCTTCTTTTCTTTCTTTCCTTTCTTCCCTCCTTCCCTACTCACATTGAAATGATATGTTATTTAAAAAACAATAATCGGGTAAAAACAGATAAAGACATCAAGATAAATATTAAAAAGTTGAAGCAAAAGGAAGGACAATGTTATATACAGAAATATAGAAAAAAAGATTTTGCAACAAAAGAGACATAGAATTGGGTATAAGGTTCACAACTGTCAATAATATGAAAATATATAGATACAAGTTTCTGAGGAAACATGTATGTTTACAATGACACCAAAAAAATAAAAGAAATTATTTTTGAGAGACGTCGTAAGGGAAAATCTTAAAAACATACACCCAGGAAATAATTGCCAATTTCCTATGGCTGCTTGTTATAGCATCTGTTATGGGTTAAATTATGTCCCCTCCAAAATTCATATGTTGAAATCCTAACCCTCAGCACCCACCTCAGAACGTGACTTTATATGGAAACAGGGTTGTTGCAGATGTAATTAGTTAAGGAGAGGTCATAGGGGGTGGAGCCCTAATCTGATATCATCAGTGTTCTTATAAAAGGGGAAAGTCTGGACACAGGCATGCATACAGGGAGAATGCCATTTGAACCTAAAATATCTATAAGCCAAGGAGAGAGACCTGGGATAGTTTGTTCACTCACCGAAGGAACCAAGGCTGCTGACACCTTGTTTTAGATCATTTTTGTTGTTTACGTGGCTTAGTGTATAGCATTTTGCTATGACAGCCCTAGTAAACTAATACAGTACCCTTTAGTTATATATTAAGAACACAACATCGAAACTAAATGTTATACAGGGAATCGTAGAAAGCGGTGTGAAATGAAATGTCCTTTATTGTTGTGTACTTATGTATACACGATTTTAACAAGCATGTATGAAGGTCTGGTATGTGCCAAAGGGTGTTATAGGCATAGAGAATTTCACAGGGTGGTATATTCCCCAATGCCCATTAATCTCCAAGTGTTTAGTCTAAGTCAATCAGAGCAATCTCGTTCTCCTCGACGAAAGTTGGACTGGGAACCAGCATAAGACCCAATGGGACTTGGTGGAAAAATCTGAGGTTTCACATGTTTCTTCTCTTAAGGAGACATAGGAAGAAATCATCCTCTTACTTTCTTCATTTACACGTTTTCTTGTCTCAGTAGGTTACCTGAATCTATTTTTTAAATTTTTTAAAAAGTTTTATTTGTTTATTTTGAGAGAGACAGCGTGAGTGGGGGAGAGGTAGAGAGAGAGACACACACACACACGGGGCTCGGAACTCACAAAACCATGAGATCATGACCTGAGCTGAAATTTGAGAGTCTGATGCTTAACCAACTGAGCCACCCAGGAGCCCCGAGCTGAATCTGTTTTGAGACTAAGAGAGGAATCAGTCTGAAGGCAAAGCAAATTTACTGAAGATTGTAGATCAGAGAGATGAAAATCACCTGGGTCCTGGATGATTTGAGCCATTAAATCAATCCATGCTGGAGTCTGTCCCATTATTAGACTTCTTCTTTGTGGAATTTCCTTCTTATTTCCGATACATCAAGTTTGGTTTTCTGTAACTTAAAATCAAAGCATTCGAATTGGCAGATAGTTGAAGACACAGTCTCTTCTTAGTATTTGTTAGAGGTCTTCATTAGCTTTCCATTGCCGCTCCTCTGGCATGTGGACAGAGTGTATTTCTTTTACTATCCCTAGTCACCCCCTTGTAACTTGGTGTGGACACAGGACATGCCTTGACGGATAAGATGTGAGCAGAAGAGATGTGAGTCAGTTTTAGGAGAAAGAATTTAGAACCACAGTGTGATTCACTATTTTCTCTTTTCCTCTGCTACAGACACAAGAAACATAGATTAGTCATGGCTGCTCTGTTGGCCTGAGTCCCAAAGAGAGAATGATGAAGAGCAGACCCCCAGCCAACCCACTAAGAGTGACAAACAAGCCTTTGTTACTTTAACCCCTAATATGTTATTGTTGTTGTTTCCTATGACAGAATCCAGCCCATGCTATAAGGAACTAATGTATTTCATTATTTATTTGGTCACTTGGTTATTATTGGTCTCTGACATTGGATTGTAAGTACTATCAGGGGAAGGATTATATATGTTTTGCTCCACATGCAGCCACTTGTACCCAGCATGATGCACAATATATAGCAGATTTTCAGTAAGTTTTTATTGATGAGATAAACCTAATAAGAGACGAGGGATAAAAATAACTGTCATCTAACCTAATTTGAGCCCATTACCTGTTTCCACTATTTTTAAACCAACTCATATACCACCCCAAAATTTCCCCAACCTATTAAATAGATTTTAGTTATACAGAGAAAACACTGTCTTAGAAATCTCTGTAGGGTCTTAGAAATCTATATGTATATGTTTGCAGAGGAGAGAAGCCTTCATCACAAGAAATGGTGGAGCCAGTGCTGGCTCTGCTGCAAATACATTGACAAAGGACGTGGACTGGACGATAGTTTAAAAACAACTAAAGTAAAACAGCTTTGGAGATTTACGAATGAGAAGATGAAAGGAAATAAAGTGAACGCTGAAGAGGGTATTTTGAAAGAGATGATTAACAAAAGAAAATCAATTGAAAACAGAAGGCTTTATACTACACAAAGCAAAAATGGAATTCATTTAAAAAGAAAAAAAAACCCTAAATGTCAAAATAAAATATGGCCCAATGCAACAGGTGCGGCATTTGGAAGTGGGGGATACGAGCCTGGATGGGGCTCCAGTGGGTGTTCTGGAGAATGCCTGAGCTCCAGTAGCGTTTGAAGCATTCCTGTGTTCTGGAAGATGGACTGAAGATGGGCTAAGATGAGGGTGGTTAGGCTAAACTACTTCTGGGTAGATGGGGTGTTCTTTCGCCATGTGACCTGCTATCAGCACTGTTATGAGAATTAACAGTAATGGCAATTTTACGTGGAGGTATTTTAGTAGAAAGCAAAAGTACTGAAGCATCAATGTGGAAATTAAGAGCAAATGGCACCATGGGCAGAACCATAGGCACTTGACAAAGCAAGTTGCCAAATGCTTGTCCTATTTTTCCAAGCTAAGCTTTGTCTTCGTGGTCTTGTATGATGGATCAATAAGAGTTATTGTCATCTTGGTGAATACAGCGTAGCCTGGAGGTGCATAGAAATTTGAGGTTACTTAGATGATTGGAGAAGGATATGCCAAATATATGTGTACTAAAAAGGAAAAAAGAAGTTCTCCAGCAATCTTGTGAGGGAAAAAGGATAAACTGAGGGTCCTGGGGTGGGGTGGGGAATAACAAAGATGATTCTGATGACTGTGGCTTAGGGTCCCAGAAGGAAAAGAAAAGAATGTCAGTAATTACTGTATGAGAAAGGGTATTGAGCGTGATTGGAGAGAAGAAAAGGGAGGGAAGTATAGGAGTGGATAGCTACGCACCAGGAAGGTGAGGTCAGCAGGCTGGTGGCATCATTCCTACTTGCAGACCATGAAAATGGGGATTGTAGAAATCTAAAAACTTGTCCAAGATGACATAAGGAGTAAGTAAACCCCTCTCTGCTTTTAGTCTTTATCTATTTAACATGCGTTTACGGATTCATTTACATTATGGATTTCTTCTTTTATTATTAACATTACTATAACTGATAATATTTTTGAGTCACTACTATATTCAAGGTGCCTTTCTAAATATTTCACGTATTTTTTAAGTTTATTTGTTTTGAGAGAGAAAGAGGGAGCACAAGTGCGAGCAGGGGGGCGCAGAGAGAGAGAAAGAACCCCAAGTAGGCTCTGCATCTTCAGTGCGTAGAGCACCGTCAGCCCGGACCCCGAGGCAGGGCTCAAACTCACAAACCACGAGATCATGACCTGAGCCCAAACCAAGAACCAGCCGCGTAACCGACTGCGCCACCCAGGCGCCCCATGACTTCACATGTTATTTTTTACGTGTTATTTCATTTCATTCTGAGGTGACTGTGTTAATGATGGGGGATGGAGGAGATGGCTATGAGGTGTGTGGGGATGGTTCCCAAAACCCAAGAAGATGACCTAGAACCTATGATGGCAGGCTAGAACCTACCTCGGATGCTCACCAACAGCCAGCCTCCAATTTCAAGACCTAGTACGAGTTACCACGGAACTGTACATGAACCTAGTACAGGATCTGGAGAAGCTGCAGGAGGAGAGCCAAGAGGCACCAGGTGAGCTGCAGTTTTGGCTGTGGCTCCACAAGGTAAGCCAGCACACCTGCCGCTGAACCGTAACAGTGCCAGACCCAACATCCGCCTTTCAGATGTGAACACAGACGCTTGGTACTTCAGCCTTTCAAATCTCTGCAAATTTCTCTATTGCCAAGTGCTAACTCTGAAAATGCAGGAACGGGGATTCTGGAAATTGTAGTCCCAGCGTAGCTAAATTGACACAGTACAAAGTTCCCACGATGGACTTAGAGCAAAAGTTGGAAAATCAAGTGCCTGCAAGGGTCAAATAATTAAAATTAATAAATGAAGCAGGTTGGATTTAAGAAAGAAAGCACATGGCCCATCTAAAGGGGGCAGACCATTTGTGGCCTGGGGAGTGCAGTGATCGAGGTTTTTCTTTTTGCTTTGTGGAAACTCTATGTGTTTGGGGAAAATTGACCTCTTGCACATGCATACAGTCTTTTTCCTCTCATTATTTGTGATATTTGTCTTTTGTTTTTCTTTTTGCTAATTTTTTTATATAGGAGTTTTGATTTTTTGGTCAACTTTATTAATATTTTCTTGTATGGTTTATGGTTTTGTGTCATACTTGGGATGACTTCTCCCAGATTAAAAAATAATAATTCTAAGTTCATTTCTTCAAAGGGTGAAGGAAGTTGATAATATAAACTTCAGCTATATTAGATTTATTGAGTTTATTGAAGTTTATTGAACACAATATTGTCAGACAGTTTTTAAAAGAAAAATAGGGAATATAGGTTTTAATGTGAAGTGTTTCAGTTGTTAAATATTGGCAACTAGTCCAAATCCATTTTTGAAACTAAGTAAGATATATAAACTTTTGTGCTTACTTCTAGTGCACATCCCTTATCATTCTCTTAGTGTTTGTTAAGTACTTTCTATGTGTGGGCATGAGCTTGTAACTAGGCCTTCAGAGATGAAAAAGTCTGATTTAGCACCTAACAGATGAATGGGCAGGTTGTTAAACAAATATTTACAAGGTGATGGATTTATACAGCACTACAGGAGCACAGAAGAAGAGTAGGCTTCAGTGGAGTTCAGGAAAGGCTTCACGTGAGTCAATATTTGAGGCTCATCTTTTGGGGAAGCAGGAAGGAAAAAGAATAAGGGAATTTCAGGCACTGAGTACAATACGGATGTTTTGAAGTGTTTTATGTATTCAGGGCTTCTCTTATACTTTTCTCTACTTTGTAAGTTTGGTATTTACCTTCAGAAACCCTCCATGAAGTAGCAGAGAGTAAAATAGTTTAGTTGGGGCCGTACAACAGAAATAAGATTTCAGATCCATTAGTCAGAAATCCATAACCCTACTTTTCACATTGCTGACTTCTTAGATGGTTTTATAGTGGTGGCTGCTTTGCTCATTAAAATGTAAGTCTCTCTGGGAAAGAGAGCACCATGAAACTTGCTTAAGTAATACTCCCCCAGAATGAGTTTATCAAATCCTTTCTTGAGAATAGATTTAGATAGAACTAGGGAAAAGAGTATGAGAACCTCGAGTGCCCCACCACAGGGGAAGAAGACTAGAGTAGCATGTATCCATGAGTGTGAGGAAAAGAACAAATCTTAAGAACAGATTCCATTACCTTCTTGAAATGGTCATAATCATGAAACTTTTTCCCAAAAGTAGAATATAGACTAGGCTAGCCTTTGCCTAGAATTCTTTCCGCCATTGTTCCTGGGTTGCTTCAACATGGTTGTCTGAATCTGTGGTCAGCAGAGGTTCATTGCCTCCTACCCTATTTCAGGGTCAAAGACTTTTCCATGCCCTCAATCTTTTTCCAGATGGGGAGACAAGCCAACTAGTAAACATATGGGCTCAATGCTTAAGGCTGCTTTGCTTCTCATTAAGTCCATAGATGTTGCCAGATGAGCCCTTCTCCTTCCAGCACACCTTGACCGTAGAGAATCTTACCGAGTCCTGGAAAAATGGCGGTAACATGTTTTGTCATCAGAGGACTACAGAAATTGGAAAATTTGATCAAAAACATTTCTGTGTCCTGGTCTTGTTAAAAGAGCTCTTGCATATGTTTTAGGTGGCTGACATAAGGCATATAGTCTGTGAACCAAGAAAAATTGGATTTTTATTTTGACATTTTTTTTTAATTGTCAGAGTCAGACTTTTAAAGAGATATTACTTGGCAATCAAGGTCTTACCCATGATTACCTTTGTCCAAATGCTTATGTGTGTTCTTAAAAGCGAAACTAGGAAAGTCTTGCTATTCTTAATATTTCTTCTAATGTTTTACTGAATAGCTGAAACCTAGAGGCAGAGTGATCTTGGGTGGAGCCCTAATTCTGCCAAAATTCCATTTATATGACCTTGGGTAATCTACTCTTTCACAATCTCAATTTCTTCATCTATGAAATAGGAATCTTAATCATTTCTCTTGAATAGCATTGTGTGGGGGAAATCAGGTAAGGATGTAAAACACCTGATAGAATTTCTGGTGCATAATAATCTTCCCACATGTTATCTATTGTTGTGGTTAACATAAAAGGCTCTCACACAACCTTGTTTGATTATTTCCGTTCTACAAGGTAGGGGGAGGAGTTGCATTGCCATTTTTAATGTTTTAAATGAAAAAACAAAAAGAAATAGATGTTAAAGGCTCTGTCAAATATTGCATCCCAAATTAATGGTAGAGCCTAGGCTCAAACTTCTCTCTTTGATCTCCAGATCATCTCACTACATCACTGCACCAATGTGACCATGAACACCAAAGCTTCAACTTAGGGGTGAATTTCAAAACATTTATTAACAGATAAGAGGTTCAGGGTATGACTTTTCACTAAAAGATATAGAATTATTTCACAATTTTAACTATTGTGACATGGTTGTTAAAATACGTGGGCCATCTAAATATCAGTTCTATTTGTATCATTGCATGTGATGAAGAACTTCAGGAATTTTAGACTGGTTGCAGTGTCAAAATCTCTGGGTCTTTGGTTCTGTTTAGCAAAGGGTTAATCTTAAGATAATCTTTAGTTCCTTTAAGAAACTGGAAAATAATACAAAACCAGAAGGTTCTTTTTTGGTTGTTCATCAAATTTGCCCCATAAGATTTACACTCAAGCTATTACTCCATCAAACTCTAAGGCACCAACCTACAAGTAGCCATCTATTTATTCTCTACATCTTAATGCAAAATATATTTGTGGAAGGTTATCAACAACCTTTAAATTTCTCTGAATCATATATGTTTGGATAGTTGCTGCTTTCATCATTTCCAGTTTTATAATAAATTTTACAATAGTTAGCCCTTAGCTCAAATGAGATGGCTAACGTTTTTGTTATGGTCAAAATAGGCTTGTGCTACTAATGGGGGAACTGGATAGAGATTCTGGAAGGAATCCAGAAAGAAAAATAGAGAAGGCTATCCATGTTGGTAATAAAATGGTTGAAATTTAACCATATGGGGCCTTCATGTTATCACTAACCCAAGAGATAGGGTTCCTTGTCTTTCCATTATGTATGTACTACAGGCAAACCTTCTTTAGCCTGGTCTGCTGCCTGTCCCCTCTTTCTCTGATATTGTGATCTATAATACAGCATATATATTTGGTCCCCATGTTTGGCAAAGAGCTCCTAAAACCCTTAGAATTTCCTAAATGATGAGAGCAGTAAAGGTGTTTTGTTATTCATAACAAATTTAAAATAAATACCTGAGTTCATGTTAATGAGGTTAGTTTTAGAAAGCACCTAAGGATGAGAGTTGGTTGACAATGGAGCCATCCCTATGATTAGTGGGTGGAAGTTTCAGTTCCACTTTCCTGATCTCTAGGAAGGAGAGAGGGGCTGGAAGTTTGGCCCAATTGGCAATGGCTGATGATTTATTCAGTCATACATACATAATAAAGCCTCCATAAAACCCAAAAGGATGGGGCTGGGAGAGCTTCTGGGTTGTTGAACATGTGGAAGTGAAAGGGAGTGGTAAATTCAGAGAAAGCCTAGAAGCTTCAAGCCCCTACCCATATACATTGCCCTACTCATCTAGCTGTTCATCTGTATCCTTTATAATACTCTTTATAATACACTGGTAGACATAGATAAATATTTTTCTGAATTCTATGAGCTCCTTTAACTAACTAAGCCAACCCAAGGAGAAGGTCATGGGAACCTTCTGTTTATTAATTTAATTATCTGACCCTTGCAGGCACTTGATTTTTCCACCTTTTCAATAAGTCCATCGTGGGAACTTTGTACTGTGTCAATTCAGCTACGCTGGGACTACAATTTCCAGAATCCCCATTCCTGCATTTTCAGAGTTAGCACTTGGCAATAGAGAAATTTGCAGAGATTTGAAAGGCTGAAGTACCAAGCGTCTGTGTTCACATCTGAAAGGCGGATGTTGGGTCTGGCACTGTTACGGTTCAGCGGCAGGTGTGCTGGCTTACCTTGTGGAGCCACAGCCAAAACTGCAGCTCACCTGGTGCCTCTTGGCTCTCCTCCTGCAGCTTCTCCAGATCCTGTACTAGGTTCATGTACAGTTCCGTGGTAACTCGTACTAGGTCTTGAAGTTGAAGGTTCCCATAGCTAAATGGGTCAGAATCACAGATGACACCTAGATTTGAAATTGGCATCAGAGGTGGGGGCAGTCTTGTGGGACTCAGCTGTCAACTTGTGAGATCCGATGCTATCTCCAATTAGATACTATCACTATTGAATTCTTTGGTGTAATTGAAGAAACACATATATAAAACTTTCACATAGGGGTTTTTGAGGTTAAGGGTAGAGAAATATAGGTTTGAGAACAAAGAGGAAACAGATATAGAGGATATAGAGTCCAGGCCACAGCAATACCCAATAATTGTGTATTGAATAAATATATGAACCAAATTTAAAGAAACTCCTCTCAAAACCCCTATAATAGGCACTTCATAAATCTCAGACTCTTACAAGGGATGAAATTGAAGTGAGGTTAATAATTTGCCCGTTGTTAAATTCTAAACTCCATCAAAGTCAAGAGCACAGTCCAAATTCCTGATTAATATGGTTCTCATCATTATACCACACCATATTGTGGATCCCATTGGAAGGGAAAATGAAACCAGTGGCCAGCCATTTTCTCATGAAATTAGCTCAGCAGCTGCCCAGTATCAAAGGGGCATAAATTTAAACCAGTCTTGTCATTTATGCTTCATGCTGGATAGAGGATGATTTAGAAGCCCAGGTATTCTTTAAGAACCTGACCAGGAAAAGTTGAGATAGTCCTAATTTTTATTTCATTGTTTGTTCCCATAGTGTATTAACCAGTTGTCTCTAGGTTATGGCAAAAAAATTAAATTACTGCACAATTGCAGTGTTTATCAAAAAATTTTTTCTTGCTTGCCTTGTTGATTTGTATATATGCCAACATGCCACTTTTCATATTAGTTAAAGCTCAGAGCTTCTCAAACTCTAATGTTCATACATATCACCTGTGAATTTGGGAAAATGTACATCCTGATTGACATGCTCCCAGATGGTGAGATCTGAAAATCTGCATTTCCTACACATTCCCAGGTAATGACACTGCTGGTGGTCCAGCTTTGAGCAGGAGCAATATAACTCTTAAATATTTCCTTTCTCAGCTGTGAACTCCTTAATATTAGGCCCTATGATTTACTGTATTTGAATTTCTAGAATCCAATACACATGTGAACATGCAAAACATTTTAAACATGTTGACCCCATCATTATCTAATATTATTTTTTTCAAAAAGTTTGAACAGAACTACCAGAAACTACTTTCCATGTTGATATCAATACAATTCCCATACTTCATTCAAAGTAAACCTTGGCTGTTCATTTTTGATTCAGAAATTCTGGAAAACAATTCCTGGAAGGAGCCCTAGACAGCACCTTTTCTCTGGTTTTAGCTGAGGTACAGCAAAGGAGATTAAAACAAGTTGTCAATTATCATGAAAGCACAGAGATCAGAATACCAGCCTGAGGTGGGGGCTGTGGGTGTGGATTTGTCCAGAGAAGGCTTCCCAGAGAACATATAATGTGGCCAGGGCTTGAAGGATGAATAGTAATTATCAGAGAAGATTAAGGGAAAAAAATGGATCCTAGAAGGGAGAGCAGAGCTAGGCAGACAGCAGTGGGTATACCTTGAGTTCTGAGAACTACTGAATAGTATGTTTGGGGGTAAGGGAAGGTGCCTGTCAGGAATAAAAGAAGAACCAAACAAAGGGCAAATTGTGAACAAATTGTGTCCTTGAATTCCACGCTAGGCTATTTGTCATGATGGGAAGCCATATTTAAATTATATGTGGATGAAGAATAAGAAAATCAGGTCTTTATTTTAGAAGATCATTCTGGTTGCCATGTGGTAGATGGATTGGACAAAGGCAAAGGGAAGGAAGGCATGTGTGTGAAATTTTCAGATGACATAAAGCTGGGTGGAGTAGTTACAATAATAGATGACAGGAGCAAAATTCATAATGATTTCACCATATTTGGAGATTGGATCCAACAAATGGGGTGAAATTTAATAGGAAAAATGATAAAATTCGCCATTTGAGTTTTTTAAAAAAAAGTAGTTGAGAAAGTGCAAGGGGTAGGCAAACAATTTTTATAAAATTCCATAAAACTTGTGGTGGTGGATGTGGTCATGATTTGGTCGACCACAAGTTAAGTCTGTGCCAACAGCGTACTAAAGAGCTGAGTCTTTGCCTTCATGGATAGGAGCAAAATGTCTGGCTCCTCGGAAGTAACTCTTTCTCTTGTCAAACAACCTTGTCTCATCTGTGCCTTTTCCCACCTTCTACTTTACCATTTTATCAAAAAGCAAATCTATTACTCTCTGATGGTATAAGGACCAGCACATATTTATGCTAGGACTGGATGTCTGGATGAATGGAAGTTTTCCCCTAAAGACTTTATATATATTGGGCCTCTATACGAGCTTTTCAAAATGCATTTTAATTATTTTCTTGCTGTTGTCTGCCACCACTGAAGAGAGAACAGAGAACCTCTTGAAGAAGTACTTTTCATTCCTTCTTGTGTTCCGAGTCCCTGGTACGGTGCCTGACACAATCCAGGCATCTAATACTAACGAGGGAATGAATGAATGGATGAATGAATGAGAAAATTAAACAGAGTATTAATGTAAAAGAGCCATAGGGGCACATGTAGGTATGCATTCCACATAAGAGTATAGAGAGTGGTTGTAACATGTATTAAAAAGAAAATATACAATCCTGTGATTGTCTTCTCTGAGAAGTAAATGGTCCATTAGCAACACTTTAGTTTTTTCTAAAACCCCAAATCCTATGTGCGCAGCCAGCAAAAATTTCCCTATTGAGTTCCCTTGCAGCCTCAGCTCTGGACCCTCCCTCCCCCGGGATCTGTGAGAGATTTGTGTCCCTCCCTGAGGATTGTTCCCTGGGAGAAGTCACCAAACAATGCTTTGGGATCCGTTCTTCTGGCGTAATCGCAGCTGGGCATCAGATGTCAGAGGCCCAGGATGGATAAACATGCGGTTCCTGTCTGTTCAGGTTAAAAAGCTATGAGTGCCCTGTCTGGCAGCCAGAATTGGGGTCTATAAACCAAGAACACATGATAAAACCTCTGGTTAAGGGGCGAGCCCTGGGCTCCATCCTATGAGTCAGTGGTGTTGGGCTCTGAAAGCCCTTTTCCACACAGTTTCTTGTGCAGGACCAAAGCAGCATGGAATTTTCTGCTCTACAGTGAGAGGCAGCCATTTCTAGATTCTGCCATTCTGCCTGAAGAGTGTTTCATCACCAGTCAGTTTAATTGTCCTATGTTCACTTTGTAACACAAAATGAAGGAGCAGAAGCTAAATACGTTTTATGTGACGTTTTAAAAGCCACGCAAGCAGAATTACACCAGAGCCAAGCAAGGGTTATGCTCCTAGTGAACATGAAGTGGATTCCCATAGTACCAAGGACTGGTAGAAAATTCCTTAATGTTTAAAATGATACTGACCCTCTGTCTACCTGAGTGTTTGGACAGTAAGAGTGTCCTTTGCCTTATTTTGCATGAAGGAATAAGAGGCAGCTCTTAGCTCTTCTAATAAGCCAAGCCCACAGCCACAGTTACACCGGGAAGAAGGCTTTACTTTCAACTCTCAGAGGGGCTAGAAATGTCTAGAACTACATTCTGGTAGGCAATTGTCACAATAGATATTCCATATGCTTTGAAACTGGGAAAGTCAACTAGTGAATTTGTTTTTCTTTTTCTTTTTCCACTTGGCCTCAATATCATCATTTTTCATAGCCTGTTTTTCCTTATCAGAAGAGTAAGACAAAAAAAAAAAAACAGAAGAGTAAGACAACTGATCTCAGTTACTATTGTTGCTGTTAATCATTGTGTAGTAGTAATAGCAGTAGACACAACTTCTTTTTGTTGGATACTTATTCTGTGTAGGCAGTGTGCTATGGACCTTATGTAGTAATAATCTCACTTAATTTCGTAAAGATCTTACGCTCAGAATCTGACCAATTCACGGTCAGGATGAATGAATCAATAAGTCTTTCCTAACAGCATGTCCAATAGTAGGACGGCAACAGGAATTGCAAATAATGGGTTATGCTCACATTTACTGATTGGTGACATACTGGTCTGGAGTCATCTGTATTTTCTTTAAAGGGACTATGTCAGACAGTTGTCTGCTGGTACTCAGCCCCAGAGCAACTTTTCTTTACTCCCCTTTGAACTGCTGGGGCTCGAAGCCTGAAAACTACATTTCCCAGATTCCCTTGCCAATTGGGTGTCAATAGGCCCACTTTGTCTAGGACTGAAGATTTCCAGGGATGTAGGATTCTCCCCGTTAAAATTTTCCCTGCAAGGTCCTTGGCAAATGGCGATGATTTGGTCACTTTATTTGATACTGTATTTCTGTTAAGTTAGTGGTAAGCACTCGTATGGGATCAGAAGACCCTAGAAGAGTAGATGCCATTTCTACTATCGATACCAGTATTGACACGTGTGTAGACTCATGGTCTCTTGATTAGCAGCAAGCGTGTGAGTGTTGTTGGCAAAGCCATCTCCTGCAGCCCGTAGTGAAGGCAGAGGCTCCCTGTAGTTACAACTGGTTAACCTTTCCTCCTTTATTTCTTAGCCCTTCTGATGTTTTATAAATAAATCCCTGTATGAAATTCTTCTCTGCCTGAAATATGTATAGCAGTTTCCTTGATTGAACATTGACTGATAGACAGTCCCTGTGTAAGATTGCTCCTGGATTAAGGGAGAGACAAAAGTTAATAGGAAAGTGAAGTGCTAATCAGAGACATTGCAGTCCAAGTAAATAGATTCTTCCAAGATGGCAGAAGCTCAGAAAATAGGAATGATGTAACTGGGAGAACACATGAACAACCAGGTGTTACCAGTGCTGTAGCAGCAATATATTCTAAAACTTTCTAAGTCTCTACGAAATAAGCTTTGGGCATCCTTCCAGATTGACCCAGGAATTAGAATAGTTGGCACCCATTAGCAATAAGGACTGTGAGGAGAAAAGGAAGATGAGATTGATTTTACATTTTTGCTTCTTCCTCAGTTTAGATAGCACTTCCTCTGATGAGGTAGATGGCCTTTGGAATTGCTCCCTGGAAATAGCCATAGGGTAGTACTTCATCATAGACAGTAATATTTTGACTACATGCCTGTTTCCAATATTGAATTGTCAACTTCTTAAGAATGTAATGTTACATCTTCAAGCCTGACATACAGTATGATATTCAATGTGTTCCCATTTTATTCAGAGTGAAATTCCAAACTCTCACCAAAGGCCACCATGGTGTGAATTATAGCCACTGCTGTAAACTCATCTGCTGTTTTTTCCTTTAATTACTTTCCTTCAGCTATACTGGTCTCCCTGGTATTCCTCAGCCATGCCAGGTTTGCTTCTATTTCATGGTCTTTGCACTTGTGTGTGTTTTTTTTTTAATCTGCCTAAAATACTCTTAAGCCACATGTCTACATGATTTGCTCCTTACTTCCTTCTGATCTCTGCACAAATGATATCTTTGCAATAAAGTCTTCCCTGACCACCCTAACTAACTAACTAACTAACTAACTAACTAACTCAACAACAAAACTTTCCCTCTAGTACTTCTTGTTCCTCTTGAGCTGTTTCTTTTTTCTCCATAGTACCTTTCAGCATTAGATAGAATATATATTTACCTGTTACTTACTATTTTATAATAGCATATATTCTGACTCTTAATGATGGAAAGGAGATAATTTACAGGTAGTAAGTTACAGGTAAAGTAGGTGCTGTGGAAAGTTTTTGACACAGAAATTGTTTTTAGGAAAATAATTCCACCATGATGTGCAGCAAAGATTTTCAATAGGTAAACTAGTGGTATGGGAAATAAATTTTCGGGTAGGCTATTGCTACTCAATAGAGAAATAAAGTACAGAAAAGTACCTTGAAAATCATTGAAAGCAGTAATTCTAGAAGACGAGGTGAGGATTTTATAATTCTTTGGGTCATCAGCTCTGAGAAATTGTATGTCATCTTGAAACTGCTGACAATAGCATCATCAGAAAAATGAATCGGGACATAACTAGGTCACTGAGAGTAACATCATTTGCTTGTATGTGTTGGGTTACATTTCTCCGTGTGTGTGTGTGTGTGTGTGTGTGTGTGTGTGTGTGTATAAAAGGAAATGTGGCTATATTCCAAAAAGAAGGAGGAGGATTAAGATCAGGTAAGGGTAGAGAGCATGCGTGTATCAGTTTGCACCTATAGAAGTTATTCTAACAAAAGACCCCAACAAAGGATTGTCGGGATGTCAGCAGGTATCTGGGTCAGGTAAGCATCTCTGCTCTGTGAGATCATCCAGGCGTTCAGATTTCTTCATTCATTCTGCTACATCATCCTCTGTGATACTCTCCTTATCTGCATGGTTGAACTGGCTCACCATCATTTGCATGGACTAGCCCAAGTGAAATAAGAAGTAGAGGAAATAAGAGGACAGCGATTTCCTTTTCAGGAAGAAACTTTCCGTTGATGAATACTTAGTCATATGGCCACACAAAACTGCAAAGAAGACTAGGAAATAGGCTCTCTGGATGGGAGACATGTATCTTTAGAAGTCTCATTCTCTGGGCACCATGCTCTAGGTTAAATTCTGTCCAAGAGAGCTAAGGCTTATAGATTTAGGAGAGGACAGCTGTGGGCAGGCACTGTGCGAGTGTCTGAGACAGGTTAACAGATAAAGAAACAAGGCAACACTGTGTCTCAATACCCAGCTTGCTCAGGTTAGCTGCTTTCTGCAATTGCTTTCTGCAGTTTCATCCTTGCTCTTTCTATATTTGGGGACACTGCTTGCTAAGATTCAAGGTCTATGCATCTGAGGAACTGAAGGGGCAATGTATGGGGTGGAAATGAAGAGTACTGAATAATAAGTACTCCAACTAGAAATAGAGAGAATTATGACTCCCTTATACATAAGAAATATTCATATCTGAAAGAGCAGTAGCCAAAAACAATGGGGAATAGATGCATTATGTAATGTTTTGACTAAGAAATGAAAAATGACTAATTCGAGGAGAAAAATGAGCCAAACCAGTAAATACTCTATTTGTTATTTATTTACTATTCCTTAACTTGCAACTTTTCTAAATTGGGTGATGTATTATAATAAATCATAATCATATTAATTGCATTTAATTATATTCAATATATTATAACTTTAAATAATACATTAATTCATTTACTATGTGTGTGTATATATGCATCTATATATTTAACATACTTAAATATATGTATTTTTTTTTAAGTCCCAGACCTACTAAATGTAGATCTCTAGGGACTGGTTCTGCTCATTTTTGTTCAGGAAAATAAAATTCCACATGTGATTCTGTGTATTTGGGGAACATGACCACAAAACATAACCCTAAGAAAGCTCCAAATGGATTACAGAGTTAACTATAAAACAAAATGAAATCATGGAAAATAAATTTGAGTAGTTATTAGATACCTGGTGGGGTAACATTTTAAGTTATAAAGTGAAAGAAAAACAAAAATCAATTGATCTAGTCATAAAATTTTTAAACTTGCAAAGAATGAAAAATAATACCATGTAAAAATTTTATGGGACACCTGGGTGGCTCAGTTGGTTAAGCATCCGACTCTTGATTTTGGCTCAGGTCATGATCTCACAGTTTGTGATTTCCAGCCCTACATTAGGCTCTGAGTTGCCAGCACAAAGCCTGCTTGGGATTCTCTCTCTCCTATCTCCCTCTCTCACTGCCTCTCCTCCGTGTGTGCATGCTCTGTCTCTCAAAAATAAATAAATAAACTTAAAAATAAAAATTTTACGAAATTATAAAGGCTTTGGTTACATTACACAAAATATTCATACAAATGGATTAGAATACAAAATTGGACCTCAATGATTAAATACAAAAAATTTATAAGCAAAAAGAGTACACACAATTTAAGAATTTCACTGAAAATATGACTTATTTTCTTTATTATTTACAATATAGGTCTTTATCCACACATTACTTGAAATGCATACATTGATGCAAAAAGCATGACATGCTTTTGGCGATTTATATCACAAATCCTGTCCTCTCACCTAGTACTGAAAAGAAACATGAAGTCTATCTTTTTTAATAACAAAAATCAAAAACAATGCAATGTTCCAATAATAAAACAGTAATTCAACAAGAAAGGGTGTGTTAACCTCATGAATATCACACAATTATTAAAAATGAAAATTATATATACCATATAACTGTATACAGCGATGCTTAACATAATTTTAATATTCCCTATCATTTTCTATAAAAATATTTAGTTAAAAAGTAGAAAACAGATCTATGTATGCAAACTGGTTATATGCTGATTATATGAAGACACAATTAGCTATGTGTATGGACTACAGTGATGGGAGGACTTGAAAAAGAAATAAAATACTGAGATGTTTGGATAGTAAGATTGAGGTAGATGTTCCTCCTTAAAATAGTTCCCTTATATTTGTTGTAATTCTGTGGCAAAGATGGAAAAACAGTACAAAAATAACTAGAGATATTTGTTCAGTAGTGAACAAAAAGTAGCCAAGCTACTTTTTGAAAATTTCAAAAGAAAAAATAGTCTATTGAGACATATAATCTAATTCCAGAGCAGGGAGAGGGAACAACTCACAAGAGGAGATTGAATAAGAATGGGATGAATGTGTATGAAGAATGACCGGAGAAGAGAGGTGCCGTGCCATTCACCAGAAATAAGGTTTCTTAAAAACAAAGGCTTGGTGTGGTGGTAGTTCCAGCCTGTGTTGTGGCCTGATGGGATTTTCACCTTTCATCATGCAAACCCGTATCTAGGGGTATGGTTGCTGCACAAGTTCATCATTATCCACAGAACTGAACAAAATGTCTCTATGTTGAAATTCTGACTAGAAATCATATGATACATCTGCCAGCAATTACTATGGGTGTTACTGAAGTGCACACAGCCCATTGGCCCTCACTAACACCGTTGTCAAACAATAATGCTGGGAAAAGGCACTTTCTAAAACTTTCACGTGATCTGCAATCACCCAGACAACTTTTATAATTGGCTTTTTTCCCCCTAAATATGTTATTTCATTTTTGGCCACTGACCAAAAGGTCATTGTTGGTGAATTTGTAGCTTTTCGGTTTTACGTAAAGCAGTGATTTCATTTTTTTGTTTCGATCTTTGACACCAAGCTGCAAAATGTCACCTTTATTTACTCAGAAAAAGTAACCAATTTGGAGAAAAGAAGTGTGGTTGTGCAGTGTTTCAGTGGTTTGATTTCCTCTGCTGCGCATTAGAAGAGGCAAGAGTAATCTCCTGCATGGCTGGGGGAGAAAATGCACCTCATTAGCATGATGGCCAAAATAACCAAACATACTGTTTTACCCAGAAGAAAATATTAAAAATAGGAAAATGTAAAATCTGCAATCAGGTGCTCTAAACAATGTCTCAGGTATTGATTTCCCAAGGAACTGTCTGTGTAGGCTATACACTGGATATTATAGAACATGTATCTCAGCCAATGATGCTATCAAAACTATGCTAGTTGGATGTCACAGACAGATTCATAATTTAGTTGTTCTTACAAACCTATTTGCCTTGGCTCATTGTGCTCCAGCTGGCACATCATGGAATGTGTAACCCAAGCCTGCTTAGCATCATCATTTGGCCAGCCCACTGAAAGCATCATGGAGAAAATAATACTACATTCGGTGGGAGAGCCCCAAATTTCAATTTAGCAATAAAGCTTGTGTTTTTCCCTTAGATGAGAGGAAGCATTTTATTATGGAAATAGCAAAGGTTTTGGAGGCAGAGCTTCATAAACCCCAATTTCCTGTGAAATTTATGTAATAATACTTACCTCATAATGTTGCTTTAATAAGCAATGAAATGAAATGAAACGCTTACTTAGAATTTCAATAAGAATTTATCAGCCCTGTGACTTTGGATAAAGTACGTAACAGTGCCGTGCCTCAGTTTTCTCATGTACAAAATGGATATCATACCACTTGCTTCAGAGGGTTGAGTGAGGACTCGATGACTTAATAAATGGCAAGCTGTTAGTACCTGCTAATAGTAACTGCTCAATAAATGTAGTTGTTATTGCTCTTATTATTACTCATTGTCTGTGTGCTAATAAGGTATCCCACATAAAGAGAATAACATGCTCAGAAGGAGTGACGGCGTTATCCACATTTTTGCTTGGGGTGGTGGGTAGGCAGGAGAATAGAGCTGAGGTGGGAACTGCACAGTAGTGCAGATCTGATAAAGAGTACCCATAAAAGTACTACTGAGAAGTACTAATAAAATGCTGATTTAGGTTTCAAATGCAAGAAGACTATGTCAAATGCTTGTGCTTTTTTGTTTTTTTAATTATTTATTTTGAGGGAGAGAGAGACAGAGAGAAAGAGAGAATGTGGTGCACAAGCAGGGGAGGGGCAGAGAGAGAGAGAGAGAGAGAGAGAATCCCATGCAGGCTCCACACTGTCAGCAGGGAGCCTGATGTGGGGCTCGAACTCATGAACCATGAGATCATGACCTGAGCCAAAATCAAGAGTCGGATGCTTAACTGACTGGGCACCCACGTGCCCCAAGTGCTTGTGCTTTCTTATTAGGGAAGATGGAAAGCCATCGCAGGCTTAACTCAGTAGGTATATGACCATATCAGTATTTTTCAAAGATGACTGGAGGGGGTATTAGATGATTAATAAAGGGAGGGTGATGAAGGCGATCTTTAGGAAGTTCTCGTGGAAGGTACAGTACTGTAAAGCAGGTATCAGTAACGGAAAAGAAGAAACAGCTACAGAAAACAACACAGGAGCAAAATCAATTGGATTTGTTGGCTAACTGGTTGTGGAGGTTATGGGAGAGGAAATAGATGAAGCTGTTAGAGGTTGCTCATTTGTGAACATGGTGACATGAGAGGCCCAACATGGCAAATGTGAGCACATGGTGGGTCCTGCTGAGTTTATCTTTATGGATCGTTCAAGGGTTAATCACTGGCGTGGGACACTGCCTAGAAATATTGCTTAGGAGGGAAGAGAAAAGGATAGAGCATGGAAATTAGAAGTATGACTAAGGGGAGCTTAAATGACTGAGTTGGTTGAGCTTCTGACTCTTGATTTCAACTCAGGTCACGATCTCATGGTTCATGGGGTCAAGCCCCACATGGGGTTCTGTGCTGACAGAGGAGAGCCTACTTGGGATTCTCTCTTTCCTCTCTCTGCCCCTCCCCAACTCATGTGTGCATGCTCTCTCTCTCTCTCTCTCTCTCTCAAAGTAAATAAATAAAAACTTAAAAAGAAACATGACTATATTTAATAAGAGGTGACAAGCCACAGCCCTGAGAAAGCAGTCAGAGAGTAGGAAGTGGACGGAGGGAACAGCACAGAAATCCAGAGAGGTGTGTATTTCAAAAGAAACAACATGTGAACAGTTACATCTTTAGGAATATTTAACAATAATTAAGAAAAAATTAGTCCATTCAAAACGTTTATTTAATGCTGAACATACCAGTCTTTCTCTTTATTTTTTTTCCTCCCATTGTTTTTCTCCCTATTCCTCAAACACCACATAAACTCCCTTTGCTTCCTCAGATCCCTTGCAAGCCCTTCAGTTCCTGGATGGTAGGCAGATGATCCAAACGTTATCAAAGGGAGGGCTAAGATAAGATGTGGGTGATGTATGTGTATCTGTGTCCAGTGATCCCCGCCCACAATGATTCAGAACAGACCTTTGCTGTGTTGTATTGCATATCTGGACAAAAACTGAAAAATTCAGTCCTGGGTCTAGAAATGTTTCTTGGTGTTGTAAGTGATTCTTGTTTTTAAAATACCTGGATCACCCAATGACTTTTTTTTTTCTATTTGAAAGTTGGGGGTCATGTAAATAGGATCCTCAGGAAGAGCTCCCAAATGGGCAAAAGAATCAAATCTTGCATGGTCAGTTCAATGCACAATTTTTAAAGCCTTGGTACAGTTTTATGCCTAGCGATGATAGTTACATAATTTGTCTTTTATCCAACTTGCTTAACAATCTGCCTGTTCTTTAGCTGCTTTAAATAATATAGTAAATCCATGGTAAACTGTAAAATCCTATGTACCCAAAATGCCCCTACCCTTTCTAATTTGGGGGCACAAATGGAGTCACACATTAATTTACTTTTGAGTAAAAGTTCTTAACTTAGTCTGTGTCACTAAACTTCCTACCTTACCAGGTAGGATTTACTTATTCCTTAGCATGCAGTCAGCAGGCAAGATCTATGTAATCTTCTTTTGTTCAGATTTGATGTGTGCTTCTTGTCCATCCAGTGCTTTGGATGCCCATGTGGGAATAACAGTGCCCAGATCTGGGGTGCTATCTCCCATTCATGAGGTTATCAGTTCTTAGAATGTCTAATTGGTTCTAGGTTCTAAGTACATGTAAGAAAAGTATCTTGTTTTTCTAACCTGTACCAAGATTTGTTAACTTGGCCCCAGATGGACATTATTTTTGATGAGCGTCTCCAACAGAATATCTCTTCTGTTTTTTGGCCAACACCCTTTTAAATACTAGGGAAGAAGGAATGATAGGACAAGAGGTTAAAATAGGGACACAAGCTATTCTATATTCTTCCTCCTTATTATCGTTATCTCTCCTTTTCTTTTTCCAGTGTTCCATATCCCCATATTCAAATTCTTTCTCTTTCTGTGGTTATAAAACAAAAGGTTTATGTATTTCACTTAACTCAAAAAAATTCTTGGGGTGGGGCTCTTTATACTAGAAGTATCTATATTCTAGTAATTTGTTTAAATGCCCTGTTATACTTTCAAAAGATAAAGAATTTACTATTATATGTAGATATGAATATATCTCACTTTCCATTGAGACACCAAAGGCCAAGAGCAATTCAACAGGTGATGAGAGCCGTCCCATAAACTTGAATGCTTGACTGCATCTTCATAACATAATAAGAGATTCCAAAACAAGTTCTGTTCAGTCTTATCCCACTATCCAACTCTAGACTGTGTATGAAGAAGCAAGCAAAAGGGACTATTTTGAAAAGTGTTCCTTCTGTGCTATATTTCTTTTTTTCCCATATCCCCGCAACAGGGGAGTGTATTTCTATCTTGCATTAAGCCAGTGAAAAGAATTTTGAGGAGATAATTGAGGAGCGATTCACACAACTTGGAGTTGGTAAACTTAAATCCTATGAATGAGGCTTGGAAAGTCTAAGTGTCGTAAGCTATGACTGGATTGCTCTAAGAGCAGCATGGGGCGCAGGCTGCATTCCCACCAAGCAAGGGAGCTAGCCTGGGCTCAGTTACCCAATTTGACTACCTGGAGGATCCCTGTGACCTCCATAGAGGGGAGAATGCTGGACCCCCAGGACCGTGAAGGGAGTTATGGCAGCTAACTGAAGGAAAGCACTGATCATATCACGGGGTCTGCAGGTGGAAGTTCCTGGTGGAGGGTCTCCATGGAGCCTACACAAGCACTCAGTGAATCAAAGAGACAGTAATTGCATCTGGCATTAAAGAGCACCAATGCCAGAGTTCAATCCTATAAAATGGTGTCACTCCTCCATGAGCTTGGCTAGATGGCAAACAGCAGCTATTGATATGGGGAAGAGGTAGTACGCACTCCATATTTTCAGGCCTTTGGCAGGACCAAATGGTGAGATAAGAGAAGTTAAAACTGAATATCAGTTAGGAATGTTGAAAATATTCTTGGGGGATATTTTCCAAAATTACTAAGGAACTGGAAACATCTATGTGACCTGCCTCAGATTTCCACCAGAGTCAGAGAAAAACAATTTGCACATAACTTGACAAGGGTCATGTGATAGATAGAACAATGGACTCCCAAAGATGCCCATGTTCTAATCCCTGGAGTCTGTGAATATGTTACCTGACATGGCAAAGGGGAGTTAAGGTAGCAGATGGACTTAAGGTTGCTAATCAACTGACATTAAAATGGGGATGTTATCCTGGATTATCCAGGTGAGCTCAATGCCATTACAAGATTCTTCAAGTGTGGAAGAGGGAAGCAGAAGAGTCAGTGTTGGAGTCAATATGATGTGAGAAAAACTCAACTGATTATTGCTGGCTTTGAAGATGAAAGAGAAACGTGGGCCAAGGAATGTAGGCACCTTCTAGAAGCTGTAAAGGGCGAGAAAATGGATTCTCCTATAAAGCCTCCAGAATGGATTATAGTAATGGAAAACTGTTGCTCTGGAATCTACTCTGCAGACAAAAATTTGGTAAAGAGCCATGCTAATTGCCACACTAGAAAAATGTGTTACTGAGGACTTAAAATGTGGCTAGTCTGAATTGAGATGTGCTGTAAGTATAAAACACACACACTAGATTTCAAAGACTTGACACAAAAAGTCATAATGTAAAATATCTCATTATTTTTAAGTGGTTTATACTGCTTAGCTTACACTAATATTTTATATATGTTGGATTAAATAAAATATATTATTAGACTTAATTTCACCCTTTTTGCTTTTTAAGTGTAGCTATTTGAAAAGTGAAATTACACATTTGACTCCTACTATGTGGATATTGAACAGCATTGATTAAAAAAAAAACCCTTCTGGAAATTTTGCAATTATGCTTTTCATTTGTTTAATCTGCAGCACTGCATACATTTCTGTAATAAATACTTAATTCACATAGCACTCGTGTATGATGAGTAAGGTATAACTTGTTATTCCTAGTCTTTAAAATGTGAAAGTTTAGGCTCAGATAAAATAAAAGAACTACAATAAATCACATAAGCAGCCAGTGACAAAGTCTTGAAATATCTATGAAGTCAAGGTTGTTTTTTTTTTTTTCCCCTATTCTCCCATTCTCTGGGTGGTGGAAACCAGTGCCTAACCTGGAGTCCTCATTTTCTCCAGCAGTTACTTAAAGGGAAGAGCCCAGAAGACTTGAGCTTATGAGAAAGGGGGGTCTTCTATGTGTCTCACCTCGTCCTCTAGAAGAGCATCCGCCAAGCTGAACCATGTGATCCAAGTTTCCCACAACCTACTAACGATGCTCCATTATCAAGGCATTCTGTGGTCGTGTGGACTTGAGGAGCATTGGTTTGAAATTTTAGAGCACTGGATTTCTTTTAATGCATTTAAAATGCATTATTAATCTCACAGAGGGAGTAGACTACAATTTCCACGATGTATTTTCACAGATTGTGGTGTTCTGAAAGAGGCAATTTGGAAAATCTGCCCTACAACAAAAGGAAGACTCAAGGACAGGTCTGACTTTTAGCTCCTCGCCATGTGTGAGCCAATCTCCAGTGTTGAAAGAGGATCTGAAGGAAGAAGTGGCAGCTTGTTCCCCAGCTGAGATGCATTTGCTAGCTTTGGCAACTGTCCAGGACAAAGATGGATGTTTAAAAGTGATTTTTAAACTATAGAAAATTAGAATCAGTTCAATAATTTGTTTAGCATCTTAATAAGATTTAAATACAGAGCCAGATAGCTGTTCTTTTAAACCACAAGAACACGTTGAGTGCTTGGAAGCATTCCCTGACATTCTAGTGACTTTCTAAATGAAATTCTAGTAAAATGGGAAAGGGACATTTAATGGCCAAAAGTTCAGGGAGAGATTTTGATATTTGAAACCGTTAGATTTGCCAGTATTAATGACTATCAGTTGGTAATAAGAAATATAAAATTTTTTTCCAAAGCAACTTTTCATTAATTAAGTGATAAAATATATGCCAACAAACACATATTAATTTCCTTTTTTATTTCCTTCAGACTAACGAAAACCAGATACAGGGACCAGAAATATCAGTAGGAAGAGCAGAACAAGAATCTGTTTATTCAACAACATTTTGTGTTGGCTTTGTTTTAGATGCTGGGGATTCAGTGGTAACAAAATAAAATCCATGCTTCAGTGGAACTTACAATATTGTGAAATTCAAGTAATAAAAATATTACTGTATGTTTCCAAACAATTCATTCATTCCTTAGACACTAAGAGAGTGAATGAGCACCTCTGTGTCAAACATTGTGCTAGGTATTATGGATATGAAGAGAAAGAAGACAAAACTCCTGTCTTGGAGAACTCTACAGTAGAGTGCAGGAAGAACACAATAAAACAGCTAATTATTAATTGTGTTTCCTCTCACTCAAACCTGTTTCAGCTACATTCTTCTGCTGCTTAATAACTGGTCACTCCATTCGACCATCTTCCTAGACTAAATATCTAAGGATCCTTGACAACTCTCTTTCTTATCATCCACATTCCAATCCCATTGTTCTTCCACAAAAGTATATTTTAAAAATATTCAACCACTTCTCCCTATGTCCACTAACTGTCAACATGGTCCAAGCTACTACTATCTTTCATAATATTTTCCTAAACTTGTCTGTCAGCATATCTCTCTCTCTCTCTCTGTCTCTGTCTCTCTCTCTCTGTCTCTCTATTTCCTCTCTCTCTCTCTCCCCCCCTCATCTGCTCTCAGTAGGGCATACAGAATGGTCATAGGATATTATTTCTCTATTCAAAATCTACATTTAGTCTGCCTCAAAGCATTTATAACAATCTACTATGTTTTATGTGTTCATCCATTTATTTGTGTATTGTCTGTATTCCTCCTCTTGAATGTAAATTTTTAAGAGAAGTGAGTGGGTGTATTTTTTTTTCCTTTTTTTGGGGGGGTCTACTTTTAACATGCAAATAATCAGGTAATTTATCCTGTGTAGTAAATTATATAGTATTATAAATATTTATATGGTGTTAGCAACATTGTCACAGATGAGAGTTTGATCAGTTTTGCTTTGGGTTCAGATGGTGGAAGGGTCATGGAAAGTTTTGCAAAGGAATTATAGCTTGTTTAGAATGCTGTCCTCTGACTTCTATCTCTATGCTTTCTATATAAAAATAACCTCTAATTGATAAAATGTTTCCTTATCACTTATCCTAAACAGCCTCTTACTTGAGATATCTTTCTTGGTTCTTTGTTCAGGTATTTAATAAAAATTTATTGAGGGCCCTTTTATGCAGGCCCAAAGTATACAATCATAGATGAGGTAAACATGGGCACCATTAGAATGCGGTAAGGTAAAAGGCCATGAGGAGGCAAACAGAAAGGGCTGTGCATCTTCGAGTCTTCTGTTTGATTTCTCCCCTCCTTCTCATCTGTGTTCTGCTTTCAGCTTAAACTTTTGAGTTTCTCCAGTGGTTTTGAAATCCCCAGTTCTGGCAAAAGTCCATCATTTTTATGTGCGTAGATTTTTAGCTTAAAATGTAGCTAAATCATACAACCCTGCTCAGTTCAGTCCATTTCAGTTGCTTATGCTGAAGATCACAAACCTATTGGCTTTATTCCCTGATTCTTAGGTCCCACTAACAAAAGGTTGGAGCTGACACCATTTTGCTTTACTAACCAGTTGTGTGGTGCGACGTTCCCATTGACGGCATGTGCTGATAATTACGGTTGCAAACCAATACTAGGCGCAGGGCAGGTAATGTGAGTGAATCAAGTAAGCTGGCTGTGTTATGAATAAGAAGTAGTTGGACCTGTAGTGCAGTGAGGAGCCTACACTCAGTGACCACAGATTTTGGTCTGCATCGTTGCCACATGCAGAATGTAGGCAAGGGGCAGAAGGGAATACCTTTTCCCCTTTCTCTAGGTGGAATGACTTCCTGGTCTCTCTCCATGCTCTCCTCCACTCCTACTCAAAGATACATGACTGATCAAGTTAGTTATATTTGGAAGTATACCTGGACTTCATAGCCCAGCTTTTCTCTTGCTTTTTCTCTCTGGCATTTGCCCATGTGCGAAGGTGCGTACCTTAGTCTGCTCCTCCGTGTGGTGTTACAGAGTCAGGCCCCCACATGAGAAGTCCAGCAGTAGTCTAGTGAATGAATAAGCCTGACCCTTTCTGTAGTGTGATGATAAGAAGGCCATTATTTCTGCTCGCCTAAGGCATGTCTTTAATCTTAGACTTTGTCAGCAGTAAATGAGATGGTTTGATCCTCACCTGCCTTAATCTTGTTTTCTCTCATTTTTAAAAATTTATCATAAACTCAAATGAAAAAATGAGGAGTGTGACTTATTGGGTCCTCACAAATCATGTAATTAGTGTTGCCTGATTTTCTAATTAAGAAAAATTTTTAGTTAAAAAAAAATTTGGGTAGGCTTCATGCACAGCATAGAGCCCAATGTGAGGCTTGAACTCATGACCCTGAGATCAAGACCTGAGCTGAGATCAAGAGTCAGAAACTTAACTGACTGAACCATCTAATTGCCCCAATTTTCTAATTTTTAAACAGAAACCAGGAGTTCATATTTTTTTATGAAAAACTCCTGATTCTGAAATGTTGGTAAAGAACTCACATATGTATTTTTTAATGTTCATTTTTTTTAAATTTTGAGATAAAGAGAGTGTGCAAGTGGGGGGAGGAGCAGAGAGAGAGGGAGAGAATCCCAAGCAGCTCCCTGCTGTCAGTGCAGAGCCTGACATGGGGCTTGATCCCATGAACCATGAGATCATGACCTAGGCTGAAATCAAGAGTTGGACACTTAACTTACTGAGCCACCCAGGCACCCCAGGATTTTTAAAGTCTTGAATCTGAATGAAGTATATCTATCAGCCAGTTTTCATGAGAAACCACAAGCTTGCAATTATGCTCCAAACCCTATGGTTTGGGGTCAGAATAAGCATCTAGATTTCTGTCCCAATCCCTTCTGTTGAATTCATTCCTCACTTGGAGTTGGAGCCCTGATCTTTACCCCAGCTGACTAATCTGGATTCCTGATATCTCAACTACCAAACTATCCCCCTCCAGCACCTTCTCCTCAAGGCTAGACCCCAGTCTCCTCACCCTCGTTCTCTTCTCAACTACAAACTATAGCTCTTCTTCAATCTTTCCCTCTCCCCACACCCCAGCCTCTAGAATTATTGCTCCCTGAAGGTCTCTATGGTCTTGCCTTATCTACAAGCTCTGAACTCTTGAATCAATGACTACACCTCACTGACCCTTAATCACTAAGATGTATTTAAGTGGTCATCATCACTCCTTAACCCATATTCCTCTCCATTCTCAGATTATTCCTCTCTCCCATTCTACCTCCCACTGAGACCCAAAACTTCATGGTATAAACATGCAGCTTATAAGATTTGAGTAAATTCTAATTCTTCTTTTCTCTCCCTTTCCCACTTGGTACATGGCTGCTGATAGGAATGTTTTCCTTTTTCTCTTATCAATCAGGAATCACTTATATAAGTTGTTCTAGGTTTCTTGTTCTCATTTTCCTTAGCACATTCTTTATTTTTCTTACTTTCTTTCAAGTTATAGGCTCTACTGAAAATCTCTTTCCCTGGTCCTCATTCAGCCAGTCTGATAGGAGCCCAGAGGAAGGGCAATCTGAATTAATTTGGTTTAATTGTGGATTATTTTCTAAAGCTTGGACTAGTCAATAAGACAACATCTCAGCCTCCCCCTGGGACCACCCATTTAGTTTTCAACTCAACTTCTTTGACTTTTTTCCAGCCATCTGTTTTACTTGGGCAAAGAGAGTCAGTCTTGATGTTGACATGTTTTTCCTTTCATCTATATTTTTGGCACCTTCAGTTCATTCAGAGTTAACTCCAAAAAGGAAACATTTACCATCCCTCAGCAGCTGTTCAGTCCTGGTGGAGGAAGTAGAGAGTCTTGTTTCTCTTCCCATTGGCCTGTCCTCCCTTATTCTGGCCATAGCTATTCCATCATCCTTAGGCTCTAGCCTGCCTGACACCTGGATGCACTGATTTTTGCTTTGGAATGAGAATAATAGCTTCTGAGCTCACCTCTTGTCAATTCATTTTCCAATGTGTATGAGTTCTGAATCTCAGTATATGGTCTAAGGCTTGGAGTCCACAGGTTGACATTCCACCTTTGACTCCACCAGTCATCAAATAAGCCACATCATCAAGTTGGACTTCACTTTCCCCATCTGGGAAATGATCTGTAACAGAGAGCCTGAATTCAAATGTCTTTAAATATGTATGGATAAAAGAAAGGAGAAACTACTAAATTGAGAAGCTGTCTGCTCTAAGGCATGTGGGCATGACTGGGATTCAAAACTAAGAAGACATATCCTATCTAAAGACATTTACTGGCTCAGCTAAGTCTATTTTCAAGCTCCTTTGCTAAGGACTGGCTTTGGCTGATAGTATGTGAGCTGTATGATACCTTAGCCCCTTACATTCTACAACCCCCAAGTCCCCTGTGTTACGACTCTTTCTCCTCAGTGGTTTTCCCTTAACTAATATTTGAAAGAGAAAGCTAGATATAATATGATGGAAGATAGGGTATATTTTATAAACCACACTAGCCAGCCCTTTGTTCATGGAGGTAACACATTAGCCTGAGCTGATTTATTAGTGTGGATCAATCACTGGAATGGGAGCAGATATATGAATGCATTGCAGAAAGGGCATAACACAACCTCTGTGGCTTGAAAAATACAATTCTCAAAATACTGTTTGCTTATCAGAGCCGGAATTTGGAGAAGGCAGGATGAAATGTGCAGAGATGACATTGACTTTGAGGAGATGAATAGCAGCATCTCCTTTACCTTGATTTTTCCCATTATTAGACACTCTCTGATGGTTTGGAATGGACTTGGCTTGTGGAAACATGCCCAAAAAGAGCATAGGTAATCTTCATTGGTCTCAAATATGGTTACAAAGGTTTTGGAAGCATGCCAGTTATAACACAGTGTGCTGAGGTTATAGCCACATTGACCTGATTGGGGGACAATGGCTAAGAAGGTAGGTATGAGTAAAGATTAATACTCTGACTTAAACCTCAAGAATTTTATGGTTAGTTCAGGAATCTACATGAACAATAATATGACAAATATTTGTAGGATCATGCCAGACAATCTTCAGTAGCAACATCTAATGGCAGCAAGCATCAATAGCGGTAGTGGGTGGATTCTCACTCTTCAGTTCACCCACTACCTACATTTGGAAGAACACCTGAGCAGTCACCATTTAAGCCACACAAGTTTGGCTGTTCTTGGAAAATTCAGGAGGGAGGATGCCTCCAGGAAGGGGAAAAAGTGATTTTGTGATCATACAGGAATATTGGCTCTTGAGCAAAAACTTTAAAACTGCAACACACTGTATCAGTCAGCCATTGCCACAATAATGTTGGGTAACAAATAATCATGGCATTTCAGTAGCATTTAGCAGTCAGCATCCTCACAGATTTATGAGCTCACTAGAGTGCTGCTGATCTAGGTTGATCTCAGCCAGGCCACTCTGTTTCTCACTGCAGAACTCTGTGTCCGCTCCAGCAGCTCTGGTGTACGTCTGTCTTCCTGTTTGGACCCTCAGGCTAGCTGTGGCATATTCTTTAAATGGTGGTGGTAGAATTGTCACGGGTAATATTCAAATGCACATGTACATTTTAAGCCCTTGCTTGTGTCATACTTTCTAACGGCCTATTAGCCAAAGAAGTTACGTGTACATGGCTGAGCTCAAAGGGAAGAAGCAGGAAAATATATTCCTCCTAGGAAGAAAATGCTGTATGGCAAAGGCATGAAGAATCAAGGCCAGTAATTGAATCTACAACAGATGTGAACATATTTTGTATCCTGAATTGAGGAAAAGGGCTTATCAGATAATTATGGATTTGGATGAGCTTCAAGGTTTTATATGTTGCCTGTAAAATAAAACACATTGCTTTTTTGCCATAGTGATATGAGGTTGAAAAATGTATCAAAGATCCTATGTGAGATGCGTGCTTATGTGCATATATACAAATATGCTTATATTAAATGTAAGCTGAATCCTATGGCAGAGACTAACTGATCACCAATGATCCCGGCCTCTACTTTAATATTTAGTATTGTTGCCAGGAAGTGGCTATACATCCAGGAACTGGATTTTCCAGTCTTCCTTGCACCTAGGTGATGCCAAGTTCTTGCCAATGGAAGGGAATAGAAGAAAGTGCCATGACTCAGGCTAGGTTAATTGAGATGCGGATGGTCTTTTTCCACCTGCTCCTCTTCACCTGCCTTGTGAATGCAAAAGACTGAGTCCCCAGCTGATAACTTGGTCTCAAGATGGAATAACTGTGGGCCTTTGAATCTTGTGCAACACTACCTGCCCTCCAGAAGCACTTATACACCATTACGTGATTAAGGAATGAACCTCCACTGTATTTGTGTTATGCCACTACACTTGGGTGAGGATTTCTTACAGCAAATAAAACGGTCATATGGAGAAGATACTGAAGCTCCCTTCTTCCATTCTACAGAATTTCCAGAATAGGATAAAATAGTCAAAGAGAACATTTACGGCACATCTATCATGTGCAAGGTTCACAGCTAAGACATGTTATAGAGTTAAATGTTTGAGACCTGTGATATGTTTGAATGAGTTATTGGACTTAAGTAGAAAGAGAAGCTGACTTTCCCATTATCCTCTACACTGGGCTGTGCAAATGACAGATGAGTAAAGAATAGTAAAAAACCCTTTGTGTCTGACATGGTGAGAAATATCTGAAGACCTGTAGAGCCGTATTATACAAGTTAGTTACAGAGCAAATTTAGGGCCCTTTGCAATAGGCTGTGTTGATGAACCTAAACAAAGGAGATGTCTAATTATCTCAGGCGGAGTGCAAATGTGAACATATATTATACAAATTCAGTAGTTTGAGGATTGGGCTGCTGGAATCCTAAGACATTGCCTTAGGGAACCCACTCTTATTTGGGATGCCTCAACCCTTGACAACAGGTACGAAGGGCCATATTATGGAGGGAAAGTTGTAGGATATAGGGCTGTTGAAGAAAATGTTAGGACTAGGGCAGATATTTTCAAGAAAAGAGTGACAGTGAAAAAAAATTTCCTGTAAGGGTTGTGGTGGTGGTGGTGTTGATAGTGGATATGCCAGAAGGATCTATGCTAAAACTACATGGATAGCAAGAAAAATGTTATTCTTTGTGCTTTTATTTCCCATACCTTATGACTTGTCCAAAGGTGTGCTTCAAGGATAACAAGCATTCTTTTTTTTTTTAATTTTTTTTAACGTTTATTTATTTTTGAGACAGAGAGAGAGACACAGCATGAACGGGGGAGGGGCAGAGAGAGAGGGAGACACAGAATCGGAAGCAAGCTCCAGGCTCTGAGCCATCAGCCCAGAGCCCAACGCGGGGCTCGAACTCACGGACCGCGAGATCGTGACCTGAGCTGAAGTTGGACGCTTAACCGACTGAGCCACCCAGGCGCCCCTAACAAGCATTCTTATAGCAAGAATGCAAGAAGAAAAAAATTTAATATGTTCTTATTTTTTATTAGCCAAAACAGATACTCTAAGTCAAAAGACAATGCCACTAAGTGAAGTGGCATATGAAAAATGTGTGTATATGTATAAAGTGTATACCCATGGCAGGATTGAAGGAGGTCTCTCTCAGGCTGAGTTTGGACTCACATGAGTAAAGTACTCAGGTGCTTGGGTGGCTCAGTGGGTTAAGCATCTGGCTCTTCATTTTGGCTCAGGTCATCATCTCACAATTTGTGAGATCAGGCCCCATGTCAGGCTCTACACTGGGCATGGATGGAGCCTGCTTGGGATTCCTTCTGTCTCTCTCTGTCTCTCTCTGTCTCTCTCTCTGTCTCTCTCTCTCTCTCTGTTCTCCCATCCACCCACACCCAGCTTGCACACACTCTCTCTCTCTCAAGATAAATTAATTAATTAATTAATTAAAAAAAAGAAGAGTACTCAATGTGTTACTTCATATAAATATTTTTCCAAGAATACAATGTAAGAAATATCTTTCATTTATTCTGTTAGTAATGACTTGAACCTGAAAACTGCCAGAGGAAGGGCTGGGGGTTATCTTCCTCTTTTCAACCAAATTAACAGCCGTTTCAGGCATTCTGGTGTTAACCATTGCCTTTCTGCTCTGTCTCTCCAGAAGAAAACCAGACAGTTTGTAAGTTAATGAAATGTTCCTTCACCAAAGCCAGACCCAGAAGTTTGCTTGTCCATAGTCCCCATATATTCTTTTCAGATAGTTTCAGCATTCTGCTTTACGAATAAAGAGAAATCACCCAGCCTCATAAAGAGGGTTGATGACATTCCAAAAACAATTTTATAGTGGGCATTCTCATTTCTCCTTGGTTGTACCTTGGCTGGGAAAACTGTTTTAAACCTTCAACAGAGTGAGGTTGTGTCAGAAGAGGCCCCCTTTCCCTAGAAGCAGTTTAAATTTCAAAGGAAACAGCTCAATCCAAGCAAGCATTGTGGAGAGGGTTCCCTTGGAAGATAAAGCAAGTTCGCTGAATGCTAAAGTACAATACATGATATCCCTTGCTGGGAGAATTTTCCCTCTCACATAATTGCATAGGCCATATGGTCCCTTAACACACATGTAACTCAGATATAACAGGGACTAGCTGTGATTGTTTCATTATTTCTCTTGATTCTCTGTATTAGTTTTCTATAGCTGTCGTGGCTTATTGGCACAAATTTAGTGGCTCAAACCACTGACATTTATTATCTTATGTTATAAAGGTCAGAAGGCCTACATGGGTGCTTATTTCTATATATAAAAACCTTTATAAAAACAGGAGGCAGGCTGGACTTGGCCTGCAGGCCGCAGTTTGCCTGTGTCTGCATTTGTAGCCAAGGGACCACATCATACTCATCTTTTGTGTTTCCTGAGCCTAGCAAAAAATAACTTGCACAGACGGGAGACTCAGTCAATACTGTGTTGTTGAAACGATTCAAGATATTTCCCCTAGGGTACAGACCGGTGCAACCCCTGTAGAGGGTGACTTGGCAGTTGCTCTTAAATTGGACCAAGCAAGTGACTTCTAGGAATTTATGGTCCAGCTGTATTCTGTTGAATCTCCTAAGGAATGTCACCAGAGGTTTTTATTGTAGTATTGTTCTCAGAGCAAAAAGTTACCATTCACCTGAATTTCTTTCGATAGAAGAGTACTTAAAGGAGTGTCTTAATGATTTAATCAATGTGTAAAAACTGTGTGGATGCCTTATCTTATTGGGGTTTTTATTTATTTTCTTTTTGTAAATGTTTATTTATTTATTTTGAGAGAGAGTGAGTGCGTGAGGGGAAAAGAGAGAGGGAGACAGAATCCCAAATATGCTCTGCCCTGTTAGCACAGAGCCTGATGTGGGGCTCAAATCCATGAACGATGAGATCATGACCTGAGTTGAAATCAAGAGTTGGGTACTCAACTGATTGAGCCACCCAGGCCCCCCTATCATTGGGGTTTTTAAAAGGATTGTGTGTATATTTCTCAGAACATTAAAATTTCTGTAAAGCTGTCCAACAAATTGTTAAGACTCATTATCTTTGGGTTGTGGTCAGTGGTTAGGAAGAAGGAATACTTTACTTTTCATTTTATATTTTTCTTTAATTTTATCCCTAGATCCATATATTATTATAATGTAGAAAAAAATTTACATTTCCCTGTTGCAGAATTGGGCACCATATATTTATCTTTGCTGGTTCCTGTGATCTTAAGATATTTATATCCTGGGGCGCCTGGGTGGCTCAGTTGGATTAGCATCCGATTTTGGCTCGGGTCATGATCTTACAGTTTGTGGGTTCAAGCCCCACGTCAGGCTCTGTGCTGACAGCTCGGAGCCTGGAGCCTGCTTCAGATTCTGTGTCTCTTTATCTCTCTGCCCCTCCCCTGCTCATGCTCTGTCTCTGCCTCTCAAAAATAATAAATATAAAAGCAAATAATACTCCTTATAAAAATAAAATAAAATAAAATATTTATACCCTTGGTTTTGGTAATTCTACAGTTGAGATTCCACTTGTAACTATTAAAGACAATATGAAAATGAATACTAGTACATTCATTTCAATATTATAATAGTTAAAAATTGATGAAAACTTTAATGTTCAGAAACAGGAGAAGAGTGAGTAGACAACTGTGTATTCATCTTATAGGGACATTATATCATTTAAATTTATGCAATAGATGGTTTTGAGTATCTTATCTTTATAATAAAATATCTTGTGTTTTGTTTTATTATACCAAAGAATAAAATTATATGATGGAAAGCTTGTAATATGGGAAATAGTTATTAGTGAAAAATATATGAAAAGTTATATGTATAGTATCATCACAACCATATTAAAGAAACATGGACTGGGGTACCTGGGTGGCTTCGTCGGTTAACCGCCGACTTCAGCTCAGGTCATGATCTCGTGGTTCGTGAGTTCAAGCCCCGCGTCGGGCTCTGTGCTGACATCTCAGAGCCTGGAGCCTACTTTGCATTCTGTGTCTCCCTCTCTCTCTGCTCCTTCCCCACTCATGTGCTGTCCCTCTGTCTCTCAAAAATAAATAAACATTAAAAAAAATTTTTTAAATAAACACGGGCTTTCTTTAATATGGACTGAGGAAAAAAAGGACTGCAGAAATATATAAAAAAATATTCACCGTATTATTTTTGAGGCATAAAAACAGAGGTGACTTTATTCAGAATTTCTTCCTCCTTTTACTTGTCTCCACCTTTCTCTAATAAATATTCAATTTCTAGTATGGGTGGCACAGATTACTAGGTGCAGGTCAATGTCTAGGTTTAAATAAAGGAAAGAGGGAACACTTAGTACATTTTATCTCTTATTAATTCATGGTCATCATGAAACAGGGTATTTTATGTTGAAAGACAAGAGTGTCGATTGTGTGATATGAACAAGTGCCATGCTAGAAGAAGGAGAAAGAGGAGGAGGAGGAGGAGGAGGAGGAGGAGGAGGAGGAGGAGGAGAAAAAGAGGAGGAAGAGGAGGAGGAAGGGGAGGAGGAGGAGGAAGAGGAAGAGGAAGAGGAAGAAAGAGAAGAAGAGCATCTCACAGTCATCTACTTCCCATTCCTACATCACCACACTCTTTAGAGGAGTTTGTAAAACTGGAAATGTTGCACTCTCCTCCTCCAAAGTATATTTAAGGTTCCCCAACTGCAAGGGTAATAGTAACTTATTCTTCAAGCATGAAATTCAAGAAATAGGTATCCTAGAACAGGTTTATTCCAAACCCAGCTCACTGGTTTTGTAAATGAAGTTTTATTGAGCCAGGGTCTGCTCATTTCTTTACATATTGTCCATGGCTTCTTTAAATTTTTTTAAAAAATGTTTGTTTATTCTTGAGAGACAGAGGGACAGAGCATGAGCAGGGGAAGAGCAGAGAGAGAAGGAGACACAGAATGCAAAGCAGGCTCCAGGCTCTGAGCTGTCAACACAGAGCCTGACGTGGGGCTCGATCTCACTAGCCATGAGATCATGACCTGAGTCAAAGTCGGGCGCTTGACCGACTAAGCCACTCAGGCACCCCAACAAAACCAAATATATTTACCGCCTGCCTTTTATAGAAAAAGTTTTCCTAACCCCTATTCTAGATATTTGAGGCAGGAGTAGCAAATAAATTCCCAAAAAACTAAACTCAACAATATACTGGAACAGATTTACCCTGAACTCTTTGCCATGTATGATACTGCCCTTTGCCACTTTTAGTTTTGTTAGATTTTAGCCAGATACTATAAAATACTTGGAGTTCAAATGAAAGCAAATATTATCTGATAGTAACAAGAAGAGAAAATGGATAGTCACCGTTAAAGGATCATTTTTTAATGGAAAAACAATGACTCACATACATAAGATAAAAATAGGTCACAGATTTTAGTTAACTTTTTAATTAATGAAATGTTACAGCCAGTCCAAAGATGGATCCAAAGAACAGCCAAATATATAAACATCCAGAATATTGCAAAAAAAATTACAAATAGATGCAAACTGATAAAATTGTTCAGTATCCATAGAGTAATAATCAATTACACATCACTGAACGCAATTCCAATTTCAATGGGTAGCAAACAATCTTTTGCCATATTATCAGTTCTCCATAATTTATAGGACAATGAAAGATTGGGATAATCTGAAAACTGAGTCAGTATACTTGGTAAACTTTTTGATTCATTTCAAAGTTTTTCACAGTTTTTCTCCCACAACGTAAAACTGAATGTTAAATGCAGCACTCAGCTGGATTATATAAATGTAATGTCTTTCCTTAGGCATAGGTGTTAAAAAAAATAGATAAGGCTTCTAATTGTCACATGCCTAAGTAGTAGAGACTCAGCTTGAGGCTACCTGATGAACCCTAAGGATCAGAGGTAAGTAGAAAGGAGACAGTGTTATCAAAAATCTTATATTCATGAAAAACAGAGCTCTCATAGGAATCAACTCATCCTAAGGAAAGAGCTAAGCATGACCCTGAAACAGAGAAGTGGGCATTGCAGTGGAGGGGTGATTCTGATTATGGAAAAAAAAATGTCTGTTTCTTCAGTTTATCTCCTGATTTTCTCCAAAATTATATTCACTTAGGGCCCCACTGGCAGTGTCATAAGTAAATTAAAATAAAGAAATCATTATAAAACTCTGTGAGATATTGAACCCAAGCTGTTGATGTTGAACCAAGTATAACAAAAAAAGAAAAAGACATCTCCCTTCCTTCATTTTTCTTTTTTACCTCAAGGGTTCCAGTTAATTGGTAGCTGGGGAGTTAAAAAACAAAGGGACGAAAATGTTCTTAAATAAAGAAGAATAGTTTGAACAGACCATCCGATGTTAATATCCACAACTGTGCCATCCACCAAGGTGTTTAATATTCCATAGGGGGGAAATTGTCTACTGGAAGTGTGGAAGAATGTGGAATATGATAGTACAGAAAACCAAACTGCCCACATTGTAAAACACATGCAATGGTTTGGGTTGGCCTCTGCTGATATAAAAAATGCAAATCTAAATATTTCTCAAATTCACTCACATCTTTCCATTTTTATTGTCATCATCCTTGACCAAACCACTGCTTTCTCTCACTGGGACGATGAAGAAGGTCTCCTCAGCGTAAAAGGAATAAATCACAAACTGAAAACTGCTTAAAACCTTCCATGGCTTCCTATTGACTTTCAAATAAAGTCTTGACATGCCCCTAGAAGACCACACTCTGTCTCAGACATGCTTGTCTCTCTATTCTTAGCTCATGCCACTTTCTCTCTGTCTGAATCCACTATGTGTCTCTCCATCTCTCAGTAACTGGAAACTGCCTTGGTTTCTCATCTCTCTGGGTGGCCAGTTTCTTTGTTTAGGAGCAAGTAACCAACAAAAAGAAGGGGAAAGTACTAAACGAATCCCCCATACATAAGCTGGATTACATGGTCCCATGAAACTAACTTTTCCTCTGCAATCCAGTGTTCCATTACTTGTTTGTTTTTCTTTTTATAATTCAGTTTTCAATATCTGTTTGTCTCTCTAGACTTTAAGTGTGTAAAGGCAGGTATGCATGGCATATAATAGGGACTAAATGAAAAAAGGCAAATCTACCTCTTTCATATTTATAATTATATCCATATCCAACCATGCTCTTGTGGGACAATATTCTGTTTACTTTTACTTATGTTGGGTATGGCTTCCCTATATTGGGTTATGTGAAAGCTCCTTGAATCAGGTCAGGTGTGTGGTGAATGCTCTGTAGTGATAGATTCTATGTCTTCACTTTTTAATACTCATGCACAAAAAGTTTAGATCTTCTGGGATCTGAGTGCTGCTGAGTCATTTATAGGTTCCTGGGCTATGCTGCTGAGGCGAATGTAGCCTCCAGAGCTAAAGTCTTCAATTCTTTTAAGTGGATATACTGTCAGAGACTTTGAGAGCAGATTCACGGGCCAGGTCAGGAAGTGACCTCTTGTAAATTCTGGGCGGTGTTACTGCCTTCCTTAGAGTTGCGAGTGCCATGAGGCAGCCTAGAGATTTCTCTGGATTTGAAATTAGGCAGCCTAGTTTCAGAATAGCTTCAGACCAAGGATCAAGTAACCCTTGGAAGGCCCCCATTCAGGGACCAAGGATTCACAGACATAATTTCTGCCAGTAGCATGAGATACGGTGGACGGTCTTGGAACAGCTGAGCCATACCATTGTTGAACCCATTGTTGAACCAAAAGAATTGTTGTAACTCATCCAGTCCTAAGGTTACAAACTGGCAGCATGTGAACAAGGATCGGGCTTCCAGATGTGCTTTGTTTGTCTTACACAGTTTTTTAAGACTTGTTCAGCCTCATATAAGAATACAGATAGCCAAGCTTCCTTGAAAGGTTAGACCAGGCCGTGTCGTCACAAAAGAGCAGTGGAAGAGTGGTGGAGAGTAGCTGTATAAGTAGCCTCCCTCACTCCCTGTTGGAATATGGAACCCATTCAGTTCTTTTGTGGGCAGTTATTTTGTGACCCTTTTTCTAATCCAATCATCCTTTTTTATAATGAAGAAACAATCTCTTTCCGGGGAATAATTTTGGGAAAGGAGGAGCAGGGTGAGATGAGGTGGCCTCAGCATCAGCAAACTAATGGCAGCATCAGAACTACAGTCCCAGCCCGTTTCTCTTTGTCCCAAGTCGTACTGTGGGTGTCTCTGCTAAGGATCCAGTGTATTAGAGGGTAGAGTAGACAGATGCTCCCCTTCAGCGTTATCTCACTGGAGAAGTTGAGTGTTTGTCCCAAGGTCACACCACTTATAAATGGATCAATGACTAGGCTTCTAAGTATTTCTACATCCCACATAGTACTAACAATACAAAAAGTAGTATTTATGAATTGAACTGAATTAGACTGAAGGCCCTCGGTGAAGTTGTCTATCACCGACTTTTTTTCCTACTCCCCCTTTTTCATTTGGTCACATTGAATTCAGCCAAACACATTAACCAGATGAGAGGGGTTACACATTGTTTTCACAGGAAATCCTCCCTTCCTCCTTCAGTTTACCTAAAAGGATGGGAAGTGGGGAGGGGGGTTTGCCAGTGTATACACACACATGTCGATGTATATATTTATACACCACACATATCCACATACACATATGTCAGTAAAACAATATGTGCTCACTGCAGCATCTGGCTTTCTGTGAAGTCTTGACCTCTGCTCCCTCACAGCTGTGTTGGCTCAGAGTTTAGAGCAAGACTTGCAAGACTCCCTGAAGAACATATGTTTCTAAGCAGTCCCCTAGTTTTCTATACATTTTTTTTTCAAAGGGAGTCATAAAAGGTTACCACCTAGGACCTTGTACTGGTAGCCCTGCTTCCCCAAAGAATTTCTCGTGGTTGAAGGAATCATCCACTAAAGACAGAGTTGGTGTGGTGTGAAAAACCATGCTCTGTAATCTCTCCCTGCCCCCTCCCCCCCCACACTGGCCCACAAAAGAGTTGGTAATATTTGACCTTTTAATTGCTATGCTCTTCATTTTGAGCTGCTTTGTCAGGAAGAAGGAGTTGGCCACTCTGGACAGGACCGACCTTCTTAGCCTTGTTGTTTCAAAGTGGCAGATAAAAAATTCAGGGCAATCCAAATGCTCTGATTCGTCCTCAACACCTTGGCCTTGTCACTTACACAAGTGCTGTCTTTATAGACCTGAGTCTGGCTTGGTGGGTTTTGGGAGGTCCACCATGATGGAAAATGGCTGGCCAGCATTGCTTGACACAGCTCCTGCACGCAGGTGGGAAGCAAACAGCAATGAAAACACAGGTGCTCTGGATGCCTGATGTGCTTTTGTTTGGGAAGAATATCTTGTATGTGGTGTTATAAAGGATCTCCTGATAATATAATTGTAGCAATTTAAGAATATATTTAAGACAATATGCTTTAGGAAGGCACAGTTAGGCCTCCCAGTTTTACTTTGTAAAAACTGGGTGAGTTCCCTTAACATTGCTTGACACCTTTGGGTTCCACCAGCTGAGAGCTAGGGCATGATTGCAAGGAAGGAGAGAGAATTCACCAGTTTTGCATTCACAGCTTTCTGGATTCTGCACATTTAATCCACCTCCTTTCTTTTTCCCCAACATCCTCCCCCTTTGATATGTCCTCGCTCAATAAAATACTTGGAGTGTTCCTTGATTTCTCTTTCTCTTAGAAATCACATCAATTCATTAAGAAAAAAATCCAGTGTCCTTATCTGCAAGATATAAACAGACTCCAGTAACTTATGAATGCTTTCACTTCCACCTGCCTTTTATCATTGTTCTGGGGAAAGAGGAAGAAAGAAATGTGAAATTACATTTAGCCTGGACTTATCGCAGTCACATCCTAACTGGTCTTGCTTCCAAGTTACCCTCTTAAGACCTGTTTTTTAAACAGTAGCTAAAGGGATCCCTTAAAAATATAAGGCAGATTATTTTCTCCTCTATTCTGGGTCCTCCTGTGGTTCCTTATATCATTCCATGCAGAAGCCCAAGCTTGGGCTATAAGTGACTGAGTCCCTATTTCTTCTTTCTTCTTACCCCCGCAGGTGCCAGAATGACTTTATTCCTCTCATGTTTAATTTAGGTCAATACTAAAATGCCACCTTGTCAGAGAGACCTTCTCTGTCCCACTGATGTATATCCTGCCCCCACTCTACACACCACAGCCTGCCTTTTTTCATGGCTCTCAACACCATCTGACATATACTCATCTGTCTACTTGCTTATCGTCTTTTCTCCTCTCAATAGAAAGTATATTTTATGTAAAGAGGGACTTTGTTTTTTCATTCGCTACTTTATACCCAGTTCTTTATAAACTAACAGGTCCATAGTGTTCAATTAACCTGTATTGAATGGATGAATAAGTGGATTGTCTGGGTCACGTAAGTGGGGCCACGCGGAGCCAGTGGCAGAGCTTACAGGAGAATATGCAGGATGCCCATTAGCTGAGGTCTAGAGAATAAGAAAGGTGAATAAATGGCTGCATTTATGAACTGAAGGGGCCAATTCTGATAAAGGAGGACTGAACTGAATTACCAATCCAAGGGCTGCAAGGTAATTACCAGAATGTAGAGTAAGACCCTCTTGATGCTGAGCTGATTTTTGCTGAGCACTTACTATATATTTGTACTAGTTCCTGGGGCTGTTCTAACAAATTACCACAAAATCAGAGGCTTAAGACAACAAAAGTTTATTCTGGAGGCTGAAATCAAAGTCAACACAGCAGGGCCCTATTCCCTCTGAAGGCTCCAGGGAAGAGTCCTTCTTTGCCTTTTGTAGCTCCTGGTAGCCCAGGTATTGACTGACCTGAAGGAACATAATTCCAAATGTCACCTCCACCTCACATGCCCTTCTTCGCTTCCTGTCTGTGCGTCCTTTCCTCTTCTTGTGGGGACGCCAGTCATTGGATTTAGGGCCCACCCTAGCCTGGTATGGTCTCATCTTAACTCAGTTGTATATGCAAAGACTCTCTTTCTGTATAAGGTCACATTCGGAGTTTCCAGATGGACATGAATTTTGGGGAGGCACTTTTCAAGTCACTATAGTACTCAAACCCTTTATTTGGTTTATATCCTCGCAACTCTCTGAGATAGGTACTATTATTGGTAACATTTTTCAGACATCAGAAACTGAAGCCCAGAGAACTTGAGTAAATTGCCAAAGGCCATATAGCTAGAAAGTAGGTTCAAACCTAAATATATCTGACTCCACAACCATCTAGTTTGATTCTTTGACTATACCATGCTGACTCCAATCCTTACCACAATAATGAGTTCAGAATATGTTGATGGTTAGGAAGGTACTTATTTTAGTAACCCTATATTTAAAACCATGGAAATGGGCCATCTTGCAAATACAAACAACACTTGTAACTTCTCCCCGCACTTTTACAAGTCATGGAACAAAAGCCCAAATATCAGGAATATGGGAGAATTCTCATGCCAGGATTCTTCAAGGCCTGCCATCACTGTCCAGATAAGCTCTTGCTAGGGCTCTGGAAGAAGGGTGGAAAATGAAAGTAGTTCCCCACAGGAGCACTGAACAATCGCTGGGAGAACAATCTTCACCTTGGATGGAGTGTGAAATTGAAGGCAGTTGTCACCGGGGCTGGGACCACCTCGGGGTCTGCTTTAGGCTAGAAGCACATGAAAGGTAAAACAAATCATTACAGTGTAGCAACTGTCTCCTGTCTGCTCAGAATGACGAAGTCATTGTGCATGGGTTTATTTGTAGCCAGAAGACAGGAAAATTATACCTTATCATGTTTTTCTCCTCTGACCTTTATAAATAATGTGCACGGCAACTACAAGTAAAAATTTTCATGATTTCCCCTGTGAAATACTCCACAACTTTCCGGCCTGGGAATGTATTTACTTCTGTGATCGAAATCTTCTCCCTGGTTTGCATTAACTTTTTACCAAAACTCTGGCCTAGAAGTTATCATTGGTTGAAAGCCAGCTAGTCAACAAGAACATTTAAGGGTTTAAATCTTTGTTTAGGCTCCCCTTTCTAGGAATTTAAATACAAAATGAGACATTTCAATGTTCTGAAACGGTATCTGTTTCTTTCTCTCAGCAGCTTCTCTCTTCTTGACTCCTTTTCCACATCTTCCCCTAGCCCTGCCCCCTCCTGCTCTTCCCTGGGGGGTATGTCTTCCTCCCTCTTTTTCTCTCTTGTGTCTCTCCTCTCACCCCTGCCCCAGCCGTCTCTATCTCTCTCCCCATTCTCTCCAGTCTTTCTTAATCATTTTGATATTTGTCAGATCCTTGTGGCTTTATTAAGCCAGGCAATTAGTTTTTTTTTTTTTTTTGGTCTAATGTCTTAAAAGATAATTTCCGCCAACTCCCCAGCTTCCAGTGTGCATTGGTGCCAAGATCATCCAGAATGTTTACAATGCCGAGAAAATTAATGGCGGCTTTCAGGCACAAACTCCCTCTGCTTCCCTCCCAACGCCTCTGAACTTTTGCTCAGGTCCACCCCATCCTCTCCTCTTTGGTGCGCCAGGGACAGAGATGTTTGTCTCTGTCTTGCTTCCTTGACCATCCCCTTTGAAAGTTTTTCCTTCTTTGCCTAGAAACACTGTTAAATATCTTTAACATTCACGTGTCCCCTGCCTTTCCTTTTCGTCCCTCCCCTCACTACCAGCCTTGAAACAGCAGACTGTCCTCACTGTCCTCTCTCCTCTTTCTCTCCTTTGTATTTCTACGGATTTCTACCACCCCATGCATCCCACCATTCCTCAAAAATTGCTTTTGCAAGATCAATCACATATTTGGTATCATTAAATCTGATAGTCTTCTTATTTCCCAAAATTGATACCACTTGAATTTTCTGCAATCTATCGCTTTTATTGACCAGCCATTTCAACTTTCTTAAAACTGTTCTGGCCCTTAGTTTTCATGACACAACTTTCTCCTGGTCCTTCAAACTCTGTGTTCTTTTTACTTCCTGCTAGGGTTTCTACACCCTTCACTTACTTTGTTCCATTCTCCAAGCTTTCTTTCCAGTGATGCTCTCCTTGGTTGCTTCTCCTCTCCTCCCTTCCCCTATGAACCCCCCACCCCTCATTTGTCTCTAGGGCTTCCAGAACTTCACTTGTCACTTTTAGACTGATGTTCCCTGAATGCAAATCTGCCCCAAAGGCACCTGGGGGGGGGGTTTACAAGTCTGGGGACTTGGGAAACAGAATTTTCATAGACATAATCTGGCACAGTGGCAATATATTTTGGTTGTAGTAGGGGAATGGCAGAACAGAGGAAGATATGGCCATTTCAGATATACGTGTGAATTTCTAGACATACCCAATAAGAGTTGGGTAGGGGTAGCACAGAATTTTCAGGTGGCTGGGGTTACATGTTATGCAGATTGGGGTAAGAAATACAGGATACTGTTTACAGTGTGATCATATGGACCATCTGGTTTGGTGAAGCTTTGGTAAAATCAGATCACAAGGTCATTTTGACAGATATGTAAACTGAGTGCCCTTGGGGGACTTCAGAGTCAGGGCAGGTCAAAAGCGTCCATCTGTGCACAGAGCACAGTTCATAAACTCTTCCGAGAAGGGCCACTGATTTTCCAGCCAGGATGGCCACTTCTAGGGAGGTTTGTGACAATATCACATCGCAGGTTGTAGGGCCACAGTTTTCAAGACTGGTTGCAGCTTGTCTACCATTGTGAGGAAGAGAATGTGGAGTGGGGAATCAGACCTCCATGGGAAGCCGTCAGAAACAAGTCCGTGCCCAGATGAATTCATCTGTGGTGACCCTGCAACCTTAGTTTCTGATCTTGTCTTTTTGTCAGATACGTGTTCTTGTTATGCTCGCGATTGTTCATTTGATTCCTAGTTTTGTTTCCTTTGATTAGAGTTTGTAACACTGTACCTCTAACATTAACTGCACTTAGACTTGGCATCTTCCATAGTAACCTAAGTACAGGCACTTCATTTTGCTGGTGCAAAATAAATTCTCAATAAATGGAGAAATTCTGCATGAGAAGCAGGATCTTGCAGTGGTCCTAGTTAACAGCTATGATGTAACACCCCTTGCGATCTTACAACTATATGTGAAATTTATCTAGTTCAGTGGTTCTCAAACTGTTGTGGGCACCAGAATCACCTGGAGTGCTTATACAATCACATAAGTCTTGGGCTCCAGTCCCAGAGTTTCTAATTCAGTACACCTGGAATGGGAAGTGAAAATGTGCCTCTCTAACAAGCTCCCCAATGACGTTGCTGGTTTTGGGATTACACTTTAAGAAAACTGCTCTAATTTGTGGAGTCCCTTTGAAAAACAGTAGAAATTGGTATTATCTCAAGTACCAGCAGTTATACATAGAAAACTTTTCAACAGTATTTTCTTTTCCTTCTACTTTTTTCTTTATGATTTTTTTTCTTTTTCCCTTTCTCTCTGCTTCTGTCCCTCCTTCCCTTCTTTTCTTTCACTAAATCCCCACAGAACATTTTCCTGCTGTCTAGCCAGTGTGTGGTTTGGGTATGGAGGAACCAGTATCCATTCATTCCTGGCCTCTGGACCCAATAGTAGAAGATTCCTAGAACTCAGATAGATATACAATGGATCTAATTGAAACGTTGGAGGTTTTAGATTCCAAATTAGTTTGCTTTCCAAAGTCAAAGTAACAGCATGGTCTCTGGGGGTGGGGGGAGGGAGGGTTGCCACTGAAAACATCTTTACTCTGAGCTTTTGGCACAACTTAATTCAAGGGTGGGAATCTGAACATGCTAAAATTCAAAACAGGATCCTTCAAGTTAAAACACATGTAATGTCAGTGAACCATTTCTCGAGATGTTACCTTTTGTCCTCTATCTGTTAAGTATAGTAAAGCCTTGCCTAATCACATGAAACCAGCCAAACCGAACCATTAATTGCAAGAAAGTTGATCTGAGCAAACAAACAAATTTCAGAGATTTATTTAAAAAAAAAAAAAAAAAAAAGAAGATGGACTTTGGGGCCTGTGTACATACACTCAAGCTTTTACATTTTCATATATAATTTTGGACAACAGAATTCAGTATTATTAATACTCAGAAATGCCAAACTAAAACTTCAAGCTTTCAAGAAAAAGAATGCACTAGAATTGAATACTAAAGGCAGAAAGGTAGGGGACTTATTATTAAATAAAAATAAGTTTGAAATTAAAAAAAATGTTTCAAAAATAAATTGAAGAAAAGGTTTTCTGGTTAATCCTGAATAAATCAGGAAATATAGGAAACTGGAACTTTCCATTTGAGAGCATTTTGTTTAAATATAACTCTGTCCTTGTCCTTCAGCCACTTAGATTCTGATTTAGCTCATAATCTGAGGGCATCTCTACTGACAGGTCCTGAACTAGGTGCTCTCAAATATGTTATGTATTCATCCTGAGCAATTCTGAGAGGTTGAGTTGTAGCCACTGGATGGAGAAGCGCAAATTCAATTTTAGGATATCCGCTGGTATAGTTGAAAGACAACAGGTATTCGAACTGGGAAAACCTAATTCAGCCCCATGTTGACCACATGCAAGCCTGTGAATGTTTGGGTGATACTTCAGCCCTTCCAAGTCTATTTCCTTGTTTGTAAATTTAAGAAGAAATGTCTCTTGCAAATCTATCTTTCAGAGTTGTTTTTCAGATTAAATCAGAATAAATGTGGATTCAGGTCCAAGGTATCATCATGAATACATTTTTCTTACAAAAGTGAGTTTAATCTTAGGCAACAGCAAAATCAGGCCTGGTCATTTTGAATGTAAACCTTTATGTTTTTAAGAAACAACTTATACAAAGGATAAGAGCATGTTCTTTGCAAGCAGACTAATCTGGATTCAAATCCTTATTATAAAATGGACTTAAGTAAGCCACTTCTGTTAAAAAATCATTAAAGAAGACAATTTAGGCCATACAAATAAACTTTATTTAGTACTTCATGAAGTGAACAGTCTCCTTCCAGAGAACTGCAAAATGGGAAAGAAGTCAGAAAGGTTTTTATAGGATAAAGTATAAAGAACAGGAAGAGAAAAATAGAAAATATATGGTTGGTTGAGGCCACGTAGTCAACCTTGTTTGGGGTGAAAATGCCCAGAGTTGGGTTGGCATTTGGGGATTGGCTGACTGGATATGTTGCCTTTCTGGTCAAGTGGAAAATTTACCAGGACAGGAAAGTTATCTAAGTTTCCATTTGTTGATGCAGCACTGTGATATTGTGATTTGTAAGACATATATATATTTGGCCACTCAGATGGCCATGAACTCTGGGAAGCGGAGTGGGTCTGCAGCCATTGGCCAACGATTTAGTCAATCATGACTATGTTATGAATCCTCCAAAGAACCCAAGTGGACTGGGTTCTGAGAGCTTCTGGAACATGGTGAACATGTTCATGTTGGTGAACATGTGAAGATGTGGACAGGGTGGCACACCTGGGAGAGGGCATAGAAGCCCCTAGCCCTTCCCCCATACCTCACCCTTTGTGTCTCTTTATCTGGCTGTTGACTCCTTCCTTTATCATATCTTTTAATAAACTAGTAAACATAAGTTAGTATTCCCCTGAGTTCTGTCACTCACTGTAGCAAATTAAAAGAACCTAAGGAAGAGGTCACTGGAATCATCTGTCTGTAGGTGGTTGGTCAGAAGCACAGGTAACAGTCTGGAGCTTGTGACTAGTGTCTGAAGTGGAGTTCAGGGGGCAGTCTTGTGGGACTGAACCTATAACCTGTGGAATCTGATGCATTCTCTGGGTAGATAGTGTTAGAATTCAGTTGAATTCTTAGACATCTTGCAGGTATCTGGTAATTATTTGGTGTTGTGTGTGTGGGCGGGGAAGGGGAACCATTTCCCACATTGGAATTGGGTCCAGGAATCAAAAACGAGTTATTCTGGGCAGGAGTGGCTCCATCTTGAAGCTAGAAGTTTTTCAACACTCTAATTTCCATGAACTAGTTTTCTTCATCTTTAAAATGTGATCATGATAGGGGCGACTGGGTGGCTCAGTCGGTTAAGTGTCCGACTTCAGCTCAGGTCATGAACTCACTGTCAGTGAGTTTGAGCCCTGCATCAGCCTGTGTACAGACCGCTCAGGGCCTGGAGCCTGCTTTGGATTCTGTGTCTTCCTCTCTCTCTGACCCTCCCCCGCTTGTGCTGTTTGTCTCTCAAAAATACATAAATGTTAAAAAAAGTTTTTTTAATGTGCTCATGATAGCCACTTGGTTGGATTGTTATAAGTCTTAAATAGCAATAACTTCACATCAGAAGTGTTTAGTGTAGTGCCAAGGAATAGTAAATGTTTAACTAATGATACTCACAGCATAAATTCTCTTTCTGGCATCTATTGCAGTGGTGGTTGTATTATATAATCCATGTCGACTCTAATTTGTACTTGACACAGATCAGAGAGGATTTCCCTTTACAACAGAGCAAAAGAGGTGTTGGGTGGGAATAAATTGCTGAATGGAGTGAGGCCTCTGATGCTTTGAGCTTCCCCTTGTGACCTTGAGAGCACCTTTTCTCAAAGTGGGAGTCCCTATGAGCTGTAGTTGTTAAAATAAAGATTCTTTAGCCTTACACCTCTGTGTGTATCTCTTATAGTGATATGTATATATGCATACTCTTTTTCATATATAAATATATAATACTTTGTATGTATAAAATATATATTGTATATAATATATATTATATATGTAAAAAATATATATATAAAACTTGGCAGAAGACTTGAGGACTAAAAGAGGCATGTCACTATATACATATTTATATATATTATCTTATATACTATAAATATATATAAATTAATATATATTTAATAATAAATATAAATATGTATTTACAGTATATATTGTATATATAACTTGAAGAGACATGTCACTATATATGTTTATATATATAACATATAGTATGTATTATATATAATATATACATAATAATATATTATTATATAATTAAAATATAATATAATATAATATACATATACATATATTGGAAAACTGGTAGTTTTTTTTCTTTAAAAATTTTTTTTTGACATTTATTTATTTTTGAGACACAGAGAGAGACAAAGCATGAGCAGGGGAGGGGCAGAGAGAGAGAGGAAGACACAGAGTCTGTAGCAGGCTCCAGGTTCTGAGCTGTCAGCACACAGCCCGATGTGGGGCTCAAACCCACAAACCATGAGATCATGACCTGAGCCGAAGTCGGTTGCTCAACCGACTGAGCCACCCAGGCGCCCCTCTTTTTTTTAAGTTTTTAATGTGTATTTATTTTTGAGAGAGAGACAGAGAGAGACAGAGAGACAGAGATAGAGAGAGAGATGGAGAGAATAGGGGAAGGGCAGAGAGAGAGAGAGGGAGACACGGAATCTGAAGCAGGCTCCAGGCTCCGAGCTGTCAGCACAGAGCCTGATGCGGAGCTCGAATTCATGGACTGTGAGATAATGACCTGAACTGAAGTTGGACGCTTAACCAACTGAGCCACCCAGATGCCCCAGAAAACTTGCAGTTCCTTAATAAAACCATTTACCTTTAGCAGTTGAACCTATATTTACTCTGATACAGAAATCAATTTCTAAGTATTGATCCAAAGGAAATGAAAGTGTATGTCCACTAGGTCTGATACAACACTGTTCATAGCTTTATTCATAACACTTAATCAGTCCACCTTCAGGAAAACAGGTAGACAAAGAGTACAATATTCACATAATGGAAAACTACTTAGCAATAAAAAAAGAGTTTCTGATACACCTAACATGAATTTCAAGAACATTAGGCTGAATGAAAGAAACAAGATGCAGAAAGAGTCCCCACTTACTTCATGGTTACTGTAGGATTACATTTACATAAAACCCTGGAAGAGGTAAAACTAATCCATAGTGACAGAAGCCAGAACAGCGGCTGCTTTCGAGGATGAGTGGAGAGGAAGGGTGGGAACGGGCATAAGGAAAACTTCTGGGATGATGGAAACATTCCGTATCTCGGTAGAAGTTTGGGATACATGCATGTCTGCATTTACCAAAACTGATGAAACTGTACTTTTAAGATCTGTTTATTCACTTTATGTAAATTATACCTAAATGTTAGAAATATTGCATTTGAGTAAATGCAGGCTTGTGCTGGGTTTTGAGAAGAAGAGGAGCGTGTGTGTGTGTGTGTGTGTGTGTGTGCACGTGTGTTGCTATGCCCACTTGGGAAAGAATAAAAAAAGATAAAAGGTACTAAATCAGATATACTCTTACTTTTAAATTTTCCTAAAACATCCCTTAAAAGCATAAAATGTTTTTGCTGGGAACACATAAAGATAACAATATTGGTTTTTACTTTGATCTGGATCCTTACCTGGCAAGTACCTAAGTGTCAGGGGTAGTAAACATGACCAGGTGTTGCTACATTATGGGGAACGATTGTCCTGTGATCGCTTGAAAAATTAAAAAATCCCAAATGTTACCACTGTAGTCAAGTTCAAAATGTCAGTGTCATTTTCCTATCCTGTAATGAAAAAAAAATCACTTTTTTGGTCTTTGAAATTAACTAGGTCACAATCACAAAGAGGTGCATGGAAGAGTTTTGCTCAATCTACTTTCTTTAGCGGCCCAGGTAGACAAAACATTGTTGGTTAAAACTCTGTGGGTGCAAAAGTTATATTTTGAAGATTTGTTCTCTTTATAGTGCTAAGAACCACTGCTGGCTGTGGAATTATTGGTGTGTTTGCATTGATGCTGGTGGTTGACCATTAAGGGAAGCATTCAGATGTCTGTGGGAAGACTCAAGAGAAAGGATGGCAACAGATAGCATGTGGTTAGAAAAACAAAGCCAAATATTGTGCAGTAGAAGCCCAAGCCCAACCGAAATAGAGCTTTCCACAGACAAAGTGGGTTTTTTGAGCCCCAGTGGTTAGGTTTAGTCTGATTCTGTAAGATATCAAGGAACAATGCTTAGATATATTCAACTGTGGTGGGCATTTGTGGCATTTCTTTTCTAGCTAAAGAGATAATTTTTTTATACTTGCTTACTATTATTACAGGCTCAATTAACTGTGGGTTCTGCTAGTAGAATCAGAATTTTAGTAGGACAGGAATTCTAAATGGAAAACAATCAGGGCAAATATTAGACTTTAGTAAGCAAGTTTATACATTGATTGATATTTTTTAGTAGCCACAAGACTGTGATCAACATTATTCATCATTTGATTATTGTCCATTCATAAAATTGTGGTATTTGAACCATCTCTGCACTGCGAAGTGGAAGAAAACAGAATTGGAAAGAATTCTGAGTATACTGGCAATATCTCTGCAAAACCCTAACATGAATTCAGTGTTCATTATTATGGTAGCACTTTGCATTCTTTATATCATTAGATCCTTCCTGCGATACTCTATACATTTTATATACCATATACCTATGAGGAAATGAGGCCTTAATTGATTTATGTCATGTTCCATCTCTAGTAGGTGACAGATTTACTAGGACTAACCCTAGGATTTGGGGATCCAAAAGTCATGGGATAACAGAAAGCCACCACTAAAAATTATAGCATGCCAGTGGTAGTTTGGTTGTTCAGTCTGCATACATACAAAACAATGATCCAATTGATATAATTCTTATTGGAGAGTAATTAGACTACAGTAGTTGAAACCTGATTCAGTGAAAAGAGATGAATTAAGCATTCCTCTATATGTGTTCTCTTTTCACGCATGGCTATTAGTATCTATAGCAATTTACCTTGGTACAGATTTTTTTAAGTCTATTTATTTATCTTGAGTGTGTGCGTGTGTGTGTGTGTGTGTGAGCGTGCAAGTAGGAGAGGGGCAGAGAGAGAGGGAGAGAGAATCCCAAGCAGGCTCTGCACTGTCAGCACAAACCTAATGCAGGGCTAGAACTCAGTAACTATGAGATCATGACCTGAGGTGAAGTCAGATGCTTAACCGACTAAGCCACCCAGGTGCCCCAACATTGGTACAGCTTTTAAAAGTGTTTTCAGGGGCACCTGCAAGGCTCAGTTGGTTAAGCTCCCAACTTTGGCTCAGGTCATGATCTCATGGTTCATGGGTTTGAGCCCCATGTCGGGCTCTGGGCTGACAGCTCAGAGCCTGGAGCCTCCATCGGATTCTATGTCTCCCTCTCTCTATGCCCCTCCCCTGCTCACACTCTGTCTCTCTCTCTCTCTCTCTCTCTCTCTCTCTCTCTCTGTCAAAAATAAGTAAACATTAAAAAAATTTAAGTGTTTTCACAAACATTCTATTTCTTTTCAAACTTACCAATAATCATAGGCTGAAACAGGATGGGCATTATTATTTGTATTATTGTTGAGATAGAAAACTGAGGTTCAGAGAGCTTTAGTAACTTCCCAAGATCAAACAACTAGTTAGTGGCAGTTCGCAGTGAAAATGAGCTACTTCCACTTTCTGCTTTCCAGCACACCTTTTTGCAAAGACTACTATCTACAAATGATCTAGCTGTTTCTTATTCACAGGGTTGGAGAACTATGTTGGTAATCCCGCCACATTACCACAGTGTAAGCAGCTCTAATGAGCTCTAATCGCCAGGAAATGTTCTTTTCTCATTGTCATCAACAATGACAGGGAATGTGGGACTGTTTTCTTACATTCCATCATTTGCAGCAGAGCAATATGAGGGGAAAGATCATTTTAGTTAAAATAAATGTTCAGTTGGATATAGTTAGCTCAGAAAATAACCAAACATTTTGTAAGTCTGGATTTTTTTGAAGGAATCAAAATGAGTTTATAGTTGTACTTTAAAGAGAGTCAAGGCAGTAAATATCCTAGTAATGAAAATATTCAATGAGAGATGTCCCTGGCACTGGGAAATTATTTGAAGCTATTTTCACCCTGCCATTTCATTTAGTGTTTCTCTAATGAGTGGATCATTTAAAACTGTCAGAATTTTGTTAAACCCACTAGGGAAAGCCCTTAAAGACCTCTTAATCCTGAAATTATAGATCACTGTAGCTTTCTGATAATACAGCGATTGTTAAAAAAATCCTCGAGCAGGAGGACCCAAAATATAAAACCCTTTTTCCTCCAAGGCAAGAACCAGGATTTGTGTCTGAGGTTCATCTTTAATAAAGGTCTCTTTCTTACCAATCACCAGCTGAATGAATTAACCTCCTTTATCATACAAGCCAAATCACTGCCTCCCAAAGTGAAGATCTTATTTTTTTTTCCCTCTAATTATTTCTTCACTTTGTAACCCGTCTTGAAGTTCATCTTATTACCATCACTATTATTAAAACCATGTAATGCTGATGGGCAATACAGTTACAGGGAAAGGGAAATAGGGAACAGATTACTTGGATGTAAAAGAACATTTGGTTGGCAAAGACTCTAATTGGTTTTCCCTGAAACACGCACCTCCCTTTTGGGGGGTTTTATATAGACTGATTTTGTTGATTAGGTCATCCCCAATGGGAAAACAATTGGTGCCAGAGACTCATTAGAGATGTGTGGGATCACATTCAAGGAGGAGAGGTTTCTTTAAAGAAATGGAGGACACAGAGCTGAGGAAAAAAGGAAGGACACTGCTGATTAAGAAATACGGTGTTTCAAAGAAATCATCAAAGACCCAGGACAATGAATGGCTTAAGTGCATTGATCAGATGTTGGTAGGTACATTGCTGTGAAAGAATTTAAAATCTTCTTAACTTTGTGGCAATCGCTGTCTTGATTCATTTTTTTTTTCCCTCTAGAAGTAAATTAACTGGTTCTAGACACAAAGATTCATTAGTCTAAATAATGCACTTACTCCTTGGAAATTACAACGTGCTGTCCTGCTTCCTCTCAAAGCAGGGTTTCTCAATCTTGGCCCTATTGACATTTTAAACCAGATAATTCTTTGTTGTGGGGCCTACATTGTAGGAGGTTTAGCAGAATTCCTGGTCTCTGTCCACCAGAGGCCTAGTAGCAGCCCCCCCACTGTGACAACCCAACATGTCTCCAGACATTGGGGCGCCTGAGTGGCTCAGTTGGTTAAGCATCGGACTCTTGGTTTCCGCTCAGGTCATGATCTCACGGTTTTGTGAATTCAGGCCCTGCATTGGGCTCTGTGCTGATGGTGTGGAGCCTGCTTGGCATTCTCTCTCTCTCTCTCTCTCTCTCTCTCTCTCTCTCTCTCCCTGTCTCTCTCTCTGCCCCTCCCCTACTCACACTGTCTCTGTCTCTCTCAAAGTAAATAAACTTAAAAAATTTTTTTTTAATTTTAAAAAATGTGCCCAGACATTGCCAAATGCCACTTGGCACACAAAATCACTCCCCGCCCCCAGTAGAGATATAGAGGAAGAAAATACCAATTGCAAATTATACCAGCCAGTCCATTTTGGGTGGGACTGTGTGCTCAATACCACTGGTAATAATTGCTACAATGCATTGGCTCCTCCAGTGCTGCCATCACTGGACAAACATGTCATTTAGGAAGCTTTGGTTAAAAGCACAAAAACTGAATCCTCTGGTAATTGTAAGCAAAAAGAAAAATTAAAGGAATTTCAGTCCTATGAAATGAATCATACAATTGAAGAAAAAAAAAAACTAAACAGCCAGGTATCAGAAAGGACAGGAATCAATGAAACTCTTGTCCCTTACAAAGTTTCTGTCTTCTGGATCGTGAGAAATGATGGATTAATTTAGGGCTCTTGCATTAAGGAAGTCATCTTGAACCTTATTTTCAGTCTCTGGTTTGAGATTCAGATTCCAAGAAGAAGGTCTGATAGCCTGTCCTGACTCACGTGACTATCCATTGACCAGGAGCAGAAGGCACCTTGACCCTCATTATGCAGAGACCTTAATTAATGGGGCAAATTTAGGTACTGTTACCACAAGAAGGTGTGAATGTATTCTGGGAAGAACAAAACAACCAACATCTACACGTTAAATTGTTTCAGTTGCCTTCAACTACATTGGAGAGTAGGTATTACCATTGTTTATGGATTAGTAAATTACAATTCAGTGTCAGTAACTCCTACCAGGTCACAAAGTTAGTAAATGGTTGAAACAAGATGGAAACTCAGGTCTGTTTGACTTTGAAGTTTCTACTGCTTCCTGAATAGCCTATTGTTTTTATATTTATGGAAGTTCTTAGTCTCCCATTTATCTGATCAGTCACAATCAATCAATAAATAGGTGTTTATTGAGGGCTGATGAGACCTAGCTTCTTGATAAGATGTAAATGAAATATAAACAAACTGCCAGGTAGTTCCAGCTCAGGGGAACCTACATCCTAGTTGGAGAGACAAGATTAACCATGAAGAATGAGAAAATAAAATTGAACACCAAATTATGTGATACATATAAGCTAAAAATCAAGGGAAATGTATATTAAGCTACTAGTTACACTGACAAAGAATTTGGAGGAAAATGAGGCTGATATAAAGTAGATTTATTAGCCAGGATTATGTAAGTGGGACTTGAGGTAAGTAATAAGTGATTTTCACATTTAAATTTACATCAGTGTTACATTAGTCTTGAAATTAGGTCAAAACAAAGTACCAGAAATTTATTCTCTCACAGTTCTGGAGTCTAGAAATCTGAAATCAAGATGTTGCTGGGGCCATCCTCCCACCAGAGGCTCCAGGGAAAATTCTGTTCCTTGCATCTTCCAGATTCTGGTGAATGTCAGCGTTCCTTGGCTTCCAGGGTTCCAGTGGCTCCATCACTCCAGTTTTTGGCTCTGTTTTCTCATGGCTTTCTTGTGTGTGTGTGTGTGTGTGTGTGTGTGTGTCTGTGTGTGTGTCCCTCTGATTCATTCTTATAATGACACATGTCACTGGATTTTAGGAATACCCAGATAACCCAGGATGATTGCCTCATCTCAGGATCTTTAATTTAATTGTATCTATAAAGACCTCTTTTCCAAATAAGGTAGTATTTACAGGTTCTGGGAATTATGAAATGAATGTATCTTTTGGAACCACCATTTAATCCACTACACAAAATTTGGTATAGGACAGTGGCTCTGTCCTATAACTCTGGATCTGTTACAATATAGTAATTACAGCATAGTAATTAAGCTCACAGATCTTGGAATCAGAGAGTGAGTGTGTAATTGGATTATCATTGACTTCGCAAAGCCTCAGTATCTCACATACAATAATCATAAGAATAATCCTTATTGATTATTTATTATGTGCTAATACCTGTGTAGACATTACATATGTCCTATTTAATCTTAGGAAAAATCCTTTGATGCAGGTATTATCATTATCCTCATCTTGATGAAGAAGCTGAAATGTTAGATTAAGTAACATTTCCAGAGTCATGAGTGTCATCAAAGCCATGCCTATGAACCATACATAACTGTCTTAATATTAGGTTATGACAATACCTAAATAGAATATTGCAAAAAAATATTAAAAAAGATATTGTCAGGGGCACCTGGATGGCTCAGTTGATTAAGCATTGAATTCTTGATCTCTGCTTAAGTCATGATCTCATGGTTCATGAGTTTGAGCCCCACATGGAGCTCTCCAAGGACAGTGAGGAGCCTGCTTGGGATTCTCTCTCCTCTCTGTTCCTCCCCTGCTAGTGCACGTGTGCTCTCTCTCTCTTTCAAAAATAAAAATAAACTTAAATAAAAAGATACTGTCAGTGCATTACCAGATAGTCATTATTAAAACGAAACCGTAACACCTCAGCAAAGAAGATCTAGAGATGTAAAATAGCGTATGAAAAGATGCTCCATGTCATATGTCCTTATGATTCTGGGTACAATCGCAATACTCACCAGAACAGTATTTTCCAAGAACTCATATTTTGGAAGCCTTGTGGTTTATCAGGTAGTCAAAGTCCATAGGGTGAGGGAATTTGATAGCAAACTTATAAGAAAGTGGGGTGGGGAAGCAGAGTGCCTGGATGGCTCAGTTGGTTAAGCATCTGACTCTAGGCTTTGGCTTAGGTCATGATCTCAGTTTGTGAGTTCGAGCCCCCCATAGGGCTCTGCACTGATGGCATGGAGTCTGCTTGAGATTCTGTCTCCCTCTCTCTCTGCCCCTCATTCGTTCTCTCTCTTTCTCAAAGATAAATAAATAAAAAAAATTTTACACCTGTTTTAAAAAAAAAAGAAAGACGGGGCGCCTGGGTGGCGCAGTCGGTTAAGCGTCCGACTTCAGCCAGGTCACGATCTCGCGGTCCGTGAGTTCGAGCCCCGCGTCGGGCTCTGGGCTGATGGCTCGGAGCCTGGAGCCTGTTTCCGATTCTGTGTCTCCCTCTCTCTCTGCCCCTCCCCCGTTCATGCTCTGTTTCTCTCTGTCCCAAAAATAAATAAAAATAAATAAAATAAAAAAAAAAAAGAAAGTGGGTGGGGAGGCAAAGAGAAAAGGCGGTGGGAAAACAGGAGACCCTCTGCCATATTGATTTCAGTCCTTTTACACATTTATTGAGTACTTACCACATTCCAGACTCTGCTAGGTGTTTACATGCATTGTCTTCGCAATCTTTGCATCAATCACTGAGGATTGGGGATGTTTAGCTGCCATTTTCTGCTTAGAATTCAGGCCCTAGACTGCCAATAAATGAGCAAATACCTCAGGAAAAAAAAGCGGGAGAAAACTGGGGCCCCAGTCAATGTATTTCCCTTTGCTTTATGATCTTTACTCTTCAAGTACTGACCGTCTTGGGTTTTTTTTGATGTCTACAGTTAGGTGGTTTTTGTTTGTTTGGTTGGGTTTTTTTTTGTATTTTATCCATAGTTTGTAGTTGTTTTCTGGGAGAAAGGTGAGCTTGATATAAACAATTCCATTTCACAGAGGGAACAACTGAGGTGCAGGGTAATTACCCAAGGTGAAGCAGCTAACATTACAACCCATCTCTCACTATAGCCCAGAACTTCGATTCTATTGTGTAAGTACACTCTTTTAAATTTTTTTTTTCAACGTTTTTTTTTATTTATTTTGGGGACAGAGAGAGACAGAGCATGAACGGGGGAGGGGCAGAGAGAGAGGGAGACACAGAATCGGAAACAGGCTCCAGGCTCCGAGCCATCAGCCCAGAGCCTGACGCGGGGCTCGAACTCACAGACCGCGAGATCGTGACCTGGCTGAAGTCGGACGCTTAACCGACTGCGCCACCCAGGCGCCCCAGTACACTCTTAATCCATTGTCTTCATTGAACTCTCTGGTCACTTGCAAATCTCAGAATATAGTGGACATTCTATGTTCTATTTGGATATTTTTATGAACTAAATGAATTAGTAGATTCAATTCCCCCATAAAATGCAAATACCACTGCAAAATATTATCCATTTAAAAGACCTTGGTTCTAACCATTGTCTTTTACTTACTTGTTCTATTTTTAAATTACGTCAGAATAAAAATAAAGCATATCCACTCAACACAGTAACCTATACTTAGTGATAAACATTAGGCAATTCTTAAACAAACATGAGGCATTACTAGGACGACTGAAATAACATAAGCTAGCAACATGCCAAGAAGACACATGCGCTGAAAGAGAATGGGAAAAATGATTCTGTATTGTTTACTGCCACCTTTGTTGAAATAAACTCTGGATGAGCAACTTTTTCTATGAAGAACTGTGGTTTTGCTGGGTGGTTTTTATGAATCTGTGCAGCATATAATTGATGGTTTTTCAGTTATGAAGAGAATTACTGATATGTACCCAAACACACTTTATGAGGGTGAGAACATTCAAGCACTGGCTAGAAAATTGGGAAATCTCAAATTTACTATAGACATCAGAGGAAGACTTTGTCTTTTTACAATTTAACTTATGTACAATTTCTATCATGGTTTAGTTTTCTTAAGACTTTATTTTTTTAAGAGATATTTTAGGTTCACAGAAAAACTGAGAGGAAGGTATAGAGATTTCCCATATCCCCCCACCTCCACATATGCGTAGCCTCCCTCATTATGAATTACTCCAAACCACAATGGTACATCTATTACAATTGCTGAGCTGACATTAACACATTGTAATCACCCAAAGTCCACAGTTTGCATTAGAGCTCACTCTTGATGTTGTACATTATATGTTGTGCATACATATATGTTTGAACAAAATATATAATAACATGTATCCACCATTGTAGCATCATACAGTGTATTTTCACTGCCCCCCAAATCCTCTGTGCTCCAGCTATGCATCCCTTCCTCCCCTACCCCTGGAAACCCCTGATTATTTTGCCGTCTCCATAATTTGCCTTTTCCAGAACATCATAAAATTAGAATCAAGGAAAATTTTAACAAGGCCCAGCAAACATTTAGCACTAGACTTGGGAGGAGAGTTAAGCAATCCCCATGAATGCCACTTAAAAGCTCTAAAACCTGTTTGCAAATATTTGATATTTCTCCAATGAGAGGTGAGGTCTCTGTCCCCTTTCTTTCAATTTGGCCTGACTCCAGTGACTCACTTGTCACTCATACATGTAACAGAATGACACGGTGTAACCCCCAAAGCTAGGTCCAAAAAAGCCATGCAGTTTTCACATGGTTCTCTTGGAACACTCAACTTTGAAGCCCCAAAACAGTATGTAAACAGTCTGCCATCCTGAGGCTACCGTGATAGGAGGAAGCTCAAGCAAGTGAGGCCATACGTAGATGCTCCAACCGACGACAGCCCCAGCTAAGGTCCCAGCCGACAGTCAGCATCAACCACCATGTATGTGAATTAAGACACCTTCTGATAACTCCATCCCCAACTGTCCAGTCATCCCCAGATGCTGAGTTTCTTTAGCCAAGGCCCAGATATCATGGAACGCTCTCTGAATTCCTGACCTTCAGAAGACTGAACTTCATAAAATAGTCAAGAAGTTTTGAGGTAGTTTGTTATGGAGCAGTACTAATGGGAACAGTTTCTTCTGTCCTGTTCCTAACTCTTACGTTAGTAGTATGATAGGTGCTTAGGAAGGTAATTAAGTTATTACAACATACCAAGGGAACATATATATTGGGGGTCAGCAAACTTTTAGCAGTAGATCTTCAGTTAGGATTTAGCAAACTCCATGAATGCTGCAATGAATTGGTGACCCAACCTAGTAGCTGTCAAAGAAAACAAAATAAAACAAAAACAAGCCTTTAATATATGGGTCACAATTTTCCTCTCTTCCACATGTTCTGCCAGTGTCCTTAGTGACTCAAAACTCAATGCAAATGACCCATCCAACCTTACTCTAAGGCATCTTGACTGTCCCAGCATGTCACTTCATGCATTCACACCCTTAACTTGTCATTTGGAATTAGTCTACACCAGTTCCTTCCAGCTTTCACAATGACTCGCTCTTCCACCTCTAGGACCCTTCTTTTGTTCCTTGTCTTTCCATTTGTTGCTCCAACTGTCACCTCCTGGCTTCATTTAATTTACTACTAAGCTAGATTTCATGGTTAATCATTGCCATGAATACTTGAATGCCAGCTCTTTCTCCCTTCTATTTCAAAGCACCTGTCTCACAAACTAGGACCTATGTCAACTCACCATGTACCTTCTCACCTCCTACAATCAGGCTATAAGGAAAACTGCAGGAAAAGAATCACTGAATTCTATGAATTGGTGCTAATATGGATATATGATTCTTCAACTTCACCTGGACATTAATTTCATCCAGTTAACTCAGCTTTCATTTATCTTTAGTACATGGTCTAGAGTTCACGTCTTTCCTGCACTTAGTACTTACCCTTCATTCCTCAAATGTCCTCACCTTCTACATCACCACAAAATGTGTACACCCTCACTTTAATCTCCTTATTTAACCTTTCATTTCATCTGTATCATCCTTCCTTTTGGATCAGAGGAAGAATTATCCCTGTGTTTATGGATCAAGTCTCCATCTACACACTTATCTTCTCTCCACTCATCTCCTTTGGGGCTGGTCCCATATATGATTTATTTTTCTTTTGTATTTAAACCATTTTAATTCAACTGGCTTTTTCCTCTCCTACCCTTTAGTTTTTCTTATCCCTACAAGAAAGTTCATAAACCTTCCCTTGCCCCTGAGACTCTCTGTGCAGACCCTCTTAGTGCTCTATTTCCTCCAGATTTAAGGTCCTTATGCATATCTTCTAATATCACTATCTCTATTCCACTTCCCATTCATCTCTCATATATTCCCATCAGTATATAAACATGCTATTTTTCTCCAGTCTTAAAATATAAACAAACTTCTCTTTATCATACTTTCCCTACAAGATTGGCCAATTTCTTCATACCCATTTATATAAACATTTCTTGAAAGAGTTGTTTCCAATCAGGTTCTCATCACCACTATTCCACTAAAACTTCTCTTGTCAGGTCCACTAATTACTTCCCTGTTGTTAAATCCAATTGCCTAGGGGCGCCTGGGTGGCTCAGTCAGTTGGACATAGACTTCAGTTCACATCATGATCTCTCGGTTCGTGGGTGGTTCGTGGGTTTGAGCCCCATGTCGGGCTCTGTGCTGGCAGCTCGGAGGCTGGAGCCTGCTTCGGATTCTGTCTCCCTCTCTCTCTGCCCCTCCCCCCACTCGTTCTCCCTCTCTTTCTCTCTGTTTCTCAAAAATAAAAATTAAAAAAAAATCCAATTGCCTCTTTTCAGGCCATGTCCTGACCACATACTGTACCTCTCTGCTGCATATACTTTGTATAGTCAGCCTATAGCCTTCCAATTTTCTTGGCTTTCCTCCTTCTTTCTCTGTCTTCATCTGGTTCCAAGGCTTAGTCATTGGTCCTCCTCTCATCTACTCTTGCTGTCTTGTTGATCTCATCCAGTCACATAGCCTCTGCTATTCCCTCACACTTTCCAGGCACTTTTCAGAGACTTTGCACTGGCTGTTTCTTGGGCCTGGAGTAACTTTCTATCAGATGCTCAGACTGCTAACTCTGAATTCTTCAAGTGTTCGTTCAAAGCATCTTATTTTTTTCTCCTTAAGTGTTGGAATTTCCCAGGACTCCATTCTTGCCTATTTCTTTTTCCTCTCTTCATGCAATTTCTAATGATTCCTAGATATGCAGCTCTAGCTTTAATTTCTTTCCCGCATTCTAATTGATATGCTGAACATAGAAAGATCTTTAAGCAGACGTTTGCATTAAATATCTGTTGTTGTTGTTGTTTTTTAATCTCACTCTCCCTTTCTCCTCTATTGTCTGGTGCTAGAGCACTAATATCTAATACTTCTCCCTTCAGTCAATTTGTATCCAGCTTATCTAGCTAAGATCATTCTCCTCAACATGGAGAGCTTCTCCTTAGAAGCCCTTGAGGCTGTGCATATCAAATGGGAAATCCTTATCCTTGTGGATATGTGATAGTACAGAGGCTACAAAAAGCCAAATCCTAACCTTGATGGATATTAATCAAACATACATTATTTTCAGGTGCTAGTGAAAAATATTGTCACTAAAATATTGTTTCTATATTGGGGCACCTTGATGGCTCAGTCAGTTTAGTGTTCTACTCTTGACTTTGGCTCAGGTCATGGTCCCAGGGTCGTGGGATTGATCCCTGCATCAGGCTCTGCACTAAGCATGGAGCCTGCTTGGGATTCTCTCTCTCTCCCTCTGCCCCTCTCCCCCTCCTTTCCTTCTCTAAAAAATATATTTCTCTCTTTTTTTAAATTTTTTACATTGATTTATTTTTGAGAAACAGAGTGAGACAAAGCGTGAGTGGGGGAGGGGCAGAGAGAGAAGGAGACACAGAATCTGAAGCAGGCTCCAGGCTCTGAGCAAGCGGTCAGCACAGAGCCTGATGCAGGGCTCGAACTCACAAACTGTGAGATCATGACCTGAGCTGAAGTCGGACGCTCAACTGACTGAGCCACCCAGGCGCCCCTATATTTCTCTTTTTAAAAAAAAATTAATTTACTTTGGGGAGACTTCAAGTGGGGGAAGGACAGAAAGAGGGGCACAGAGGATCCCAAGTGGGCTCTGTGCTGAAAGTCTGACAACAGCGAGCCCAATGTGCAGCTCGAACTCACAAACCATGAGATCATGACCTAAGCTAAAGTTGGATGCTCAACCATCTGAGCCCCTCAAAATATATTTGTATATAAACACTAACATAAGAGACAAATGTTATGTCCAACAATCCTCTGAGAAAAAATATTCCTTTTCTTTTTCTTAGGTGTACTTTTCTGAACAATTAGGAATATTGGACTTAAGCTATTAGTCTTACCTGGAGTGTTGTGCAGGTAATTTGGAATTCTAATGGAACAATACGCCTTTGAAATAATAGAAATAAGTCTGCAAGGTGAAAGGATTTCAGGTAGCACAAATACAGATGGGAGAGAAAACTGTAGTCTGAGTTTTTTCCACGATATGTGGGACTCCATTCCTGCTCTGAGTATGTGTAATCGAGACCTAGCAAAGATAAAAATAAATAGCAGTAAAATAAAGTCTTAGGAGTCATCCCAGACGCTCTTTCTCTTTCATTCACATCCTCCAGGATGTAGTCATTCAACTCCACTTCTTTGGCATCTCCTGTCTGTGCTCTCCTGCTTACCCCCACTGCTGCCATCGTGGCCCAAATCCCCTCGATCGTCCCTGAAACACTGTAATAGTGTTTAATGTCCTTCCCCCCTTTTTTTTCTAGTTTCATCTGCCCTAATCTATTCTCCACAAAGACCCCCAAATAATTTTTCTAAAATGTAAATCAGTCATGTCAAGCTCTCTTCAAAGGTTTCTCTTTGTGTACAATGTAGACCCAAACATTGATGTCACATAAATTTGCTCCGTGATCTTGTCTCTACTGTTTGTTTCAACTTCTGTGCCTCTGCTCCTTTACACACTTTCTATTACAGCCCCCGTGCTCTGCATTGTAGACTGTGGAGATGCTGGGCTTCTCCTCATGTGACTATTCACATTGTACTCATTCCATCTAGATGTCCTTTTTTCCTACCACATCACTCTTACTTATTTTTCATGGCGCATATCAAGCATCTCCCCTTTTCTGGCAGCGACTTCCCACCCTTTGCATTCCCACACTTTGCATTCTTCAAGAATCTGATGTACATCTTTATTAGAGTAAATGTTACTCAACTGTACTATCACATGTGATTTCATTTTTGCTTTTCTGGATTGAGAGCTATGTAAATTTAGCGACTATGTTTTTCATCTGTATTCAAGTAGTGCTTAGTACAATAATAGCCCAATAAATATAAAGGCTATATCTATTTTTTTTAAGGAAAGGTAAGAAGGCAGGAAAGAACGAAGGAAGAAAACAAAGAAGGGGGAAAAAAAGGAATAAAAGAAGGGTGGGAGGGCTGGAGGGAGGGAAGAAAGGACCCAGAGCTCTGAAAAAATGTTTTGTTCAGGAGTTAATCATGGGAATGAAATTTCTGTCTTTTCTTATCTGGGCTTTCCTTTCTGCAGATATTTTAGGCTCTTGTCACTTTACTACTCTGGAATGAGGATATTTATTTGGACAGTAGTGAAGCTGCAAAAATTCTTTGGCTTTAGTGGTTGTGGTTATTTCTTTCTAAACCCATAGGAGGGGAACTTCAACTAGCTGCTGCCTGTGGTGTCAGCTACACTGTTTGAAGTCCCTGGTGAGGAGACAGCTGGATGCCACAGTGGCAATTCGGGGGCCACAAAGAATTGTTAGCTGAACTTGATGTTCTAGTTGGCAAGTTTGACACATATTCTACTCCCACATAATTGGATAGTGTTATGATCGCATCATACCACCAGCCCTGCTGTTATTATAGACGGGCTTTGTCATGATAAGAAGCCATGGTAGCTTCCTCATAATTATAATTTTGGCTAGACTAGCTTCCCTTCCTCTTAGACTCAAAAGTGAATTGACCATGGAAGGACTGACATGTTTGAGAAATTAATTTCACTTGGATTTTTTTTCCAGGTTTGGTAGAACTAGCTTGACATCTGCTGAAAGAAGGAGCCATTTACTTCCCAATTTCAGCTTCTTGCTCTTGGAAATACGGTCAGTCGAGAATCATTTCATTGTTAGAAATATCTCAGTGAGCTGAAATATGTAGACTTAACACTACTTCTTATTTTAGAGTCAGAAAGCTTAAAGAAATCTTGCATGTTGCCTAGTTGAAGTTCCTTATTTTACTTTCAAGAGACCCGGAAAGGAGAGAGGTTCAGTGACCTGCCCAGCATCACACATTAGTTAGTTACCGGAAGAGCTGAGATTATGTTTCTCACACCAGTGCTCTTCAGTTTGTTGTGTTCCAGACAAAACCTGTCTAAAGCACTGTTTCTTTGTTTTTTTTCTGAAAATGGAAATGGGTTTATTCTCTTATAATGTGTTGGTGAAGGGGCACCTGGGTGGCTCAGTTGGTTAAACGTCTGACTCTTGATTTCGGCTCAGGTCATGATCTCACAGTTCATGGGATTGAGCCCCGAATCAGGCTCTGTGCTGGCAGTGTGGAGCCTGCTTGAGATTCTCTTTCTCTGTCCCACTCCCACTCATGCTGTCTCTCTCTCTCTCAAAATAAATAAGTAAACATTTATAATCTCATGATGAAAATAATACCTGCCCATTGTAGAGAGACAGTAACATACCCAAAGAATGTTGATTAAAAGAATGAAGCCAATTTTGAAGGTGGGTTCTAATGACATGAAACAGGGCTAAGGTTTCATCCTTAGCCTAGTTCTGTTCAACATTATTGGCATTATCTTGGATGAAAGCATAGAAGGCATATTTACCAAATATGTAAAAGATACTAACCTGGGACAGAGAAGTAATGCTGGGGTTTGCTCTAAATGAGGAATCAAATAATAGCTAGTGAGAATCTACTGTAAGCCAGGTATAAATTAATCTCCGAAACAGTCCTACAAGGTAGCTATCCTGTATGGGTCATATCCCAGTCAGGAAACCAGAATCACACCAGCCATTTTGATGGGAAGAATATTGGGAATTTGTTAATCTGGGCTTGGAATTCTGAAATAGCAAAACTATTCGGTTACTCTGAGGTAACCGAAGAAGCAGCTTCCATCCCTAGTCTGGAGGAGTAAAAGGAAGAGGTTGGGGTTTTTCAGGATCTAGAAACTCAAAAAAGAGGCCTCACAGAGCTAAATCTAAACCTCTGAGGAAAAGAAGCTAATTGGTTAGTATTACTTGTACTTAGAAGCTCACAGGAGTCCCTGAGAAGCTAAGGACTCAGACTTCTGAGGAGGGGGTGACACCTGGTTGATTCTGATCCCTCAAGAGCTCAGAGTAGAGGCCTCACAGAATTGGGGCTCAGACCTCCAGCAGGGGGTACAGTCTGGCTGCTGCTGGAGGCTCTGAGGGGGTGCAGTGAGGCTGGTTCTGGGAGTGTCCAGGAAGCCAAAGACCAGAACCACCTGCTGCTGTGTGGAGAAGGGTTGTTGCTGGTGTGATGCTGAATGGAATGGCAAGCTCAAGGAAGTAGCCCTCTTCCTGCCTTTCAGTCCCCTCTAGTGTGCCCTACAGACAAAACCTAGTAGGAAAAAATAACAGTAAAATAAAAGAAAAGAAGATGAAGAAGAAGAAGAAGAAGAAGAAGAAGAAGAAGAAGAAGATGAAGAAGAGGAGGAGGAGGAGGAGGAGGAGGAGGAGGAAGAAGAAAAAGAAAAAAAAGTGAATAGGAACTCAACAAACAAAGGAAAATTAAGTTTTCAGTCTCAACCCCATATCACAGCATAAAATATAGAAGGAAAAGATTTTGCCATTCACTTAGACTTTCAACAAATGTTTATGGAGTGCCTACCACGTGCCAGCAATCACCCTATACCCTAAACTACAGCCTCTTCTGTGAAATGGGGATAATTATGCCTCCCTCAGAGAGATAAAGAGTAAGGAATAGAAAGTATTTGAGGACTTTGCACAGTGTCTGGTAATGATTATCTACTGCCGCACAAGGAAAATGGCAAGCCCTGGATGTTCATCAAATGCTGATGATATTCATGGTACAGAAGACCTTGATTTCCTTCCACCGTGGTGTTTTAAATGGTGTGATTTTGAATTTCAATGAAGAGAGAATACACTCTCCAGGATTTAAAGTCTCCACCTCTCCACATTGCTTACATCTTACTATTTCACACTTGTAAGCCTAGCTTCCAGTCTGGGTTTTGAAGATCTGTTCTAGAATGATTCTTTACTCATCTCTTCCCTCTCAGGTAACTAATTCTGTATTTGGGTGGAGCTTTGGTTATCGATTTTTAAAATTCCTTCTAGCTCCATGTTTATCCTCTTCACACAATGATAAACGAAGGAGTAGTTTCTACTCTCTTAAGTAGAATAAACCAAAATCCATGAGTAAAAATTCTTTTGGTATTAATTTTTGAAAGTTTAGAGGTAAAGAAGGAGACAAATGATGACTATTGCATTTTTCTTTAAAGTATTTTTAACCATGAATTTTACATGATCAGATTTGGGTATGGTAGTGGCTTTGGGGAATTAAATCCATTTCAATGATTTTTTTTAGAAGTATACTCTTTTTAATTTTTGCCATATTGTCAATTAGTATTTAAATACCCCCTGGCCCAAATACGTCATTTCTGTGTTGATTTATTTGGAAGCTGATCTTTCTAAATTCTTGGCCACTGAAATCATGCTAATAAAGGACTGTATTGAAATGTTCTGTTCTGTATTTTTGAGGTTTTTTTTGTTAGTTATTTTTATTTAGGAACATTTTCTAGAGCAATGAACCATAGAATAATCAGGTGACCTGCATTTTTCATGAAAAATAAAATGCTTCCAGATGGTGTTAGACACTTGGAAAGGATGTGTTGTTCAGCCTACCCAGAATGTTCCTAAATAGCCAATTCTGGTTTTCGTAAGGCAGTGTTTCCAAAGTTGCTACCTGTTTCAAGCATAAGGGGGACAGGCTTATAGGGTATGAAGTGGCTAAGTATTGGGAACAGCTGGAACTAACTAGATGCTGTTAACATAACAGATTAAGCAGATCTATGAGAGAAGAATCTTGCTGTAAGAATAGGTTAACCAGTCCATAAATCAAGTTGTGGGGGAATCAGGTGTAAACCCATACCATAGAGGGTCTCTATTTACCTTATAGAGTTGTCTACAATCTGGAGCCACCTTTTAGATACTCAGAACAATTCTCTTCTGCAACTTTGTTGACCACGATGTGCAAAAATAACTTCGTGAAAACAGAATGGGTGAATCAAATGGTCTGAAATGCTCTAAGTATTCATTAAATCTCGTATCGTTAGATCAGTTTACCTGTTCCCATTCCTTAAAGCCTGCATTTAGTTGAAGAGAGGGGGGCCCTGGACATTTTCCCCCTTGTCTCTATTCTGATGGTTTACTTCGTTCCAGTTATTCTAATTTACTCTGATTCCTGGAAAGTATCTGCTCTTTTCAACACTTGATTCTTGCTTATACCCTCCCATCACTTCTTGGACTTCATGCTGGAAATTTCTCTGGATTTTACCTGTGTCTTATCTCCCTCCAATTCATATTGCTAATTTTTATTCCAGGCTATTCTGAGGAAGTACTTCATTTAGCCTTGCCCTGCCCCTACGACTCATGTTCTACGCTGAGGTTCCCATGATCATATTGGTCATATTCCAACCAGGTTAACTTTGGCATCATAAATGAGTCACCATTTTCACTGTGAGTGTCACTTTCAGGCCATAGAAGGCTTGGGTCACACAGAACCCACCACACTTTTCTAAGCCCAAACCTGTAGAGCCATCTGTAGATAACTCTTTTGTAATGCTCCTGCTGGCAAAGATCTTGGGTAAGGCTGCTTCATGTAACTGTCTATAGGTCACTTCCTTATAGATCAGTCCTTTTGGTCTCTTGGTCTGGGTCACTCTGTTGGGCAATTTACATAGTCTTCATAGTGCCCTCTGTTATCTTTAGTTCTCTGTATGCTTTATGCATTATTTTACATAAAGAAATTAGTAACTACATCTTTAATGGTCATTGATTTGAGTATTCAATAGAAAGAAAAGACTCTTGAGCAGCTTCCTACTAATCTGCACCTTCATTTCTTTCAGATGATCCAACCACTCCTTGAAGCAGATTCTTTGTATCCTCAAAGAAATATTTCCTAATTTTCCAAATTCAGTGAGCATTTTCTCAGGTCACCGTCATTAACAGCTTCTTTTCCCAAGTGAATGAACATGCAGCAGAAATTTGCATACCTGTCTTAGTCCATTTAGGCTGCTATATTAAATTTCATAAACTGGGTGACTTAAAAACAACAGAAAATTATTTCCTACAGTTCTGGAGGCTATGAAGTTTAAGATCAAGGTGCCAGAAGATTTAGTGTCTAGTAAAGAGCCCACTTTCTTATACATGGCTTTCATTTCACTGCGTCCTCACCTGGTGAGAGGGTCAAGGGGTCACTCTTGGGCCTCTTTTATCAGAGCACTGATCCCATTCATGAGGGCTTCACCCTGATGACCTATTTACCTCCTGAAGGCCCCACTCCAAATACAATCACGTTGGCAATTAGGTTTCAGCATATGAATTTTGAGGGGCACAAACATTCAGACTATAGTAATACCTTTCCATTCACTTTAGAATATCATTTAAAGAAGAAAGAAAGATGAAGATATCATCTAGCTCATACAGTGGGATAGAGTGGACAGAGACTGCTACCCAGGTCTTGGTGAAGCAGCACTCTCAATGCAGTCTTTCTTATTCTAGTCAAAGTACCTACCCACTTTGGAATATTTTCCCACACTGCATGTGGCCCAGTTGGGGCTGTCAATTATTTCCTCTAGGCCTCAGCACAAGGATGTCCTTCCTCAGGCTGGACCAATCATAATACTCTTCCTGACAATAATTGGTGCAGCAGGTAAATCTGTAACCCAAACAAGTCAACTCAGGATGCTTTCATAGGATTGTTAAATGACTCTTGAGAAAAATGTTCCTTCTGCTGACAGTGATGTTTTGCTGATATTACTAGACTGGAGGTTAAGCAGGTGGTTGCAAATTATCGTTTTCAATGACATTCAATCAAAGTCAAGCGGAGACAATCAGATTAAATTTAAATGAAGTCAGAGAGAGACAGTCCTGATAAACTGAGTCTCTAGACACCGTGGCCTATACCATGTAGCTCTTTGATTCCCTGTGCTAATCTAATATTCTTCCTAGACATATGAGCCAATAACCCCCTCTGTTACATTTAAGCTTGTTTGAATTGAGTTTCTCCCACTTGAAATTCAACATCTTGCCCATCACAAGATGCAATGATTTTAAGAGGTGTGTTGGTAGGAGAAGGGACTGGTAAGGCTTTCCTTCAGTTGACTCAAAAAATGTTAAGGCAGGAGTTTTCAATCTTTTCTCTGTTGAAATACCAATGACAGATAATGACCTTTGGTGAGACATATTTCTGTATGTAGGTTTTAGGGTAACAGCAGCTGCCATTCCATCCTTTTCTCTCTCATTCTTGAAATCATATTAAAATGCTGGTGTTTTGGCTATCTGATGTTACATAACAGCTACCCCAAAACAAGCGTATCATAAAACAACAAACATTTTATGAGTGCACACCCGGATGGCTTGTCTCTCTGTTCCATAATGTTTGGGACCTCAGCAGTAAGGACTCAGATGGCTGGAAGTGACTTTAATGGCTCAATCCTGCAATCACTTGGCAGCTTCTGTCCTCATGTGTTGGCAGGTATGACAGAGAGAATGAGCTGGAACTGTTGGAATGCATATGCAAGACCTTATTATTGTGGTTTCAGGGTAGTCAGACCTCTTATGTGGCAGTTCAGGACTCCCAAAGAAAGTGTTACAGTGAGTAAGGAGGAAGTTAGATGACATTTTAAGAACTAGCTTTGGAAATCGCATAAGGTTTCTGCCATACTCCATTAGTGAATGTAGTCACAAGTTCACCCAGAAGCAAGGAGCAGGGACATAGACTTCACTTCTCAAAGGAAGAATGCCAGAGATTTGTAGTCTGCCATTTGTAGTCAGAGATTTGAAAACTGCCATAGCTACTGAGTAGAAAGGACACTATTACAGGAATGACTTTGAAGCCATTCTAAAATGTGTGTGTGTGTGTGTGTGTGTGTGTGTGTGTGTGTGTGTGTGTGTTTTAGTCACAAGATATCATTAGTAGCAAGATGAACATATCTTACTTTTGTAGCAAATTAAAATACTTGAATTGCGTAACTCCTGGGCTAGGAGTGGGCATCAGGGTACTATTTATACAGATCGGGTAAGAATGGGAGAGGAAGAATGTAGTAAAAAGAATCGACAGAGATGAGTTGAATAAGAAGCTGGCAAATGCTAAAGCCAAAATTTCAGACAATCTAACTTTTCCAGCGTTATCTCTAGCAATAGGATTCTGTTTTCCATATCCCTGATTCATTTAGTCTCTGCTGGAATATATAGAGATGACATCTGTGAGCAAAATGCAGAAAGCAAGTCCATGTGGCCTGACCAGTGAGAGATTGCCATGCAAGGTCAGCCAAGATGTCTTGAAAAATAAATGAGAGAATGGTATAATACTTTAACCATCCTTCTGTAACCCCAGCATAGTGTTGCTTGATTTGCTCCTATATTCTGAATAACACCCCACTCCTTCCTATAGACAATTTGAGGACATGGGTTTTTGTGTCAGATCCAAGCTACAGGCAGCTTCTCCACTCTCAGTGGTGGCCACTTACCACTAACCACTCAGTCTCAGGCATTTATGTGCATGTGGAAAACTCCTCCTCAACTAATTTTTTTTAAAAATATGGGTATGCAAGTGATGAATCACTGAATTCTACTCCTGAAACCGATATTGCACTGTATGTTACTTAACTAGTATTTAAATAAAATTTTTTTAAAAATTAAAAAAATATATAGAAAAGTAAAAACATGGTACTTTATCAATGTGATGTCTCCTGACAAAGGGAAGTGTGGGGATGGCTGCATCATTGTCACTGAAAGTGGTTAAGGGTGAAGATACACATGAAATCTCAGCTCCAACTTTTATTCACTATGCAACCATGGCCAAGGGATGTAGCATCTTTGGCCCTCAGCTTCCACAGAAAAAAATGGTCATAATGGAAGCACTTACTTCCTATGCTTGTTAAGAGAAGGAGGTGACGCATATAAATAGATGAGGACAGTGACCATTACAAATGTAAGCACCCAGTTAGTATTAGGTATTAGTGTTTGCTGCCTGGATCCATGTGTGAACAGAGCTTCTGAAGCATGCCTGATATGAAGCTTCTATGTGTTTTAGACTTTCTTGTGAATTTGAGGCTAGCATAAGAAATTAATAAAATAGTGGAAGCATGGATACCTCAGTTCTATAGCATTTTTTCTTCCTAAGTCTTATTCCCTTATAAGTAATCACTGCTTGTCATCATGGTTGTGGTTCTACTCATCTCAAACTTCAGACTCTTTTCTCTCCCCCAAGTATAAAATCAGTGACCCCTAAGTTACCTCGCATTCTCCCTCCCTCTCTCTTCACTTTCAATGCAGACAAAACCAAATCAAACCAATTAATATTAGAACATCTCCATGTAACTAAAACACCAATTTGCTTCAATAGATAGAGAAGTTAAGCTTCTGCTCCTCCAATTCCAAATGAGGTTTCCATAACTGAAAGGTCCACTGATGCATTCCCCCAAACCAAGCAGGAATTTACTACCTGCAGTGAATACTGTTACTATCCTTGAGCATAGAAACTGTAGCAGTTTTAAAAATAGCAACGTTTGATCTTTGATTTTAGAAATTGGAAAATATAAGAAAGAAAAAAAGGAACTTTTTTATCATTAAAATCATTCTTCAAAACTTGGAGCGAAAACAATCAATATTTTCTTGGACATTAGAAATTATTTTGAGCAGGGTGTCCAGATGGCTCAATTGGTTGGGCATCTGACTTCAGCTCAGGTCATGATCTCACGGGTCGTGGGGTCTAGCCCTGCACTGGGCTCTGTGCTGACAGCTCAGAGCCTGGAGCCTGCTTCCTATTCTGTGTCTCCCTCTCTCTCTGCCCCTCCCCAGCTCGCAGTCTGTCTTCCTGTCTCTCAAAAATAAGTAAAGTAAAAATGTTAAAAAAAATTTTTTTTAGAAATTATTCTTAGCTTTGCAGCTTGAGAGACCAGAATTTGAATAATTGGCTCAATTATGGATGAGTCATGTGCTTTGGGGCAAATCCCTTCCTCTTGCCCTGCCTCAGTTTCTGCTTCTGGGGGTAATAATTCTGACTTCACTGGTTTGTTTTGATCATTAAATAGTATAATAGTGTAAGTAAGTGAGTGTCATACAGGAGATACTCATGTTAGTCTTCCTTTTCCCCCAAAACCAAAAATTGGTTTTATTTTCTGCCCCTCAAATCTACATGTTAATGAATCATACTTGGATTTGTCTCAAATTTAAATGACAGTCACAGTGTGTGTGATTGTGCCCAGTCAACACAATGATTGTTCATTTTATTAAGAACATACTAAAAAGAGAAATAATTTGGGGAATCAGATCTAAGATTTATCCAAAAGACTTTCAAACATTTGACATGGAATTTCAAGACTAAAATATTAAGGGCATTCAAGAATATTCGCATCCTCCTCAAAACTCCTTAAGGGTGATTTGCTATTCTTTGACATCAACAAAGTTTAGAAGAAATGTCCTATATTGCAAGTAATGATCATTAACTGAAGTTTTCAGTAGAAACTCCATGTGTATTCCTTTGATTTACTTCTTTTAGTATCCCAAGTTTTCTTTAATTCTAGTTATGTGGAATTTAGTGAAAGTCCTGGAGATCATAAATGCTTATTGATTTATTTTTGTTTGTTTGCTTGTTTGGACACTTTCACAGAGCTCTCTCAGTTTTAGAATATAGTAAGTCAAAACAGAGCTCTTGGAGCAAAGAGAATTCAGTTGGCATTGTAACAGTGGGCCAATTATATAGCCTTTTCAACCTTCAGTTTTTGTATCTATCAATTAGAAAGTGTTCTAGTGCTTACTTCTTAGGGTTGTTAGGATTATGTGAGATCATGCACTAAGCCCGTGCTTTGGGATATTAAGTATGTCTTCTCCTTCTTCTCCCCTTCTTTCTTCTTCAATCATCTTTCCAAATGGCAAGGACCTCATTATTTATTCTGACCCACACAATGGGTCCTTTATGTTTTTCATAATTTAATTTCTGGTTATTTATTTATTAAGGGAAATTGATCTGGCCTACATGTGGTATTCCAAGGAGTAATAGGGTGAGGGAATTTTATATAAGGAGTAGATAATTTTTTATACTCTATTATGGTCAGTTTCTCTGTTAAAATGCATAATTCTGCCATTCCTTTAAGGAGGGTGATAATGTCACATTGCTTTGATTTTAATGAGATCTGTCCTGAAGGTAAACCCTTTGAGGGCTCCTTTATGAAACACCAACCCCAGCTGTTTTATATTCTGCAGGTGTTATGTAAATGTCAAATATTAATCTTTTACTATCTAGTAAAAGAGATGAAATAAGGTTTTTGTGACTGCTTGTTTCATAGGTTGCAAATAAGACTGGGTCATTGTCCTCTTGATTATTCAGCTGCAAAATTTCTTCACATTAAAAAAGCACAGTGAAAATAACAGCCAGGAATGCTGTCATATTAATAATAAGAGTTCATATAGTTAACATTTAGAGACAGGTTTTTAGGTACCAGGAACTGTACTGTCTTCACGTGCTGTCTTCTCTAATCCTCACAAAACCCTCCAAAATGAGTAAGAATCTTAGTCCAGATAAAAAAAAAAAAAAAGAAAAGAAAAGAAACCACAGAATTTTAAAACATGAAAGGTCTTGATGCACCTGGGTGGCTCAGTGGGTTAAGCGTCTGACTTTGGCTCAGGTCATGATCTCACAGTTCGTGAGTTGGAGCCCCGCATTGGGCTCTGTGCTGACTGCTCAGAGCCAGGAGCCTGCTTTGGATTCTGTGTCTCCCTCTCTCTCTGCCCTTCCTCCTCTCTCTCTCTCTCTCAAAATAAATAAACATTAAAAAAATAAAAATAAAAATAAATAAAACAAAACATGAAAGGTCTTACTTGGTAGCACAGAGCTAGTGGGTGGTTGAGTGCAGAATTGAATCAAGTTGGTTTAAGAACAGTCTGTGCTCTTAGTCATATGTCTGATGCTGTCTAATTCAAAGAGAATTAAAAAAAAACACATTTTCTAATTAACTGTCATTCAAAATAGACAAAGATAATTCCATAAAATAAATTATAAGATATTATGAAGATGGAGAAAAAACATAGGGCACGTCTAGTAGAATGCATCAGAAAAGTATTTATGGGGGCGCCTGGGTGGCTCAGTCGGTTAAGCGTCTGACTTCGGCTCAGGTCATGGTCTCACAGTTCATGGGTTTGAGCCCCACGTCGGGCTCTGTGCTGACAGCTCAGAGCCTGGAGCTTGCTTCAGATTCTGGGTCTCCCTCTCTCCCTCTCTCCCTCTCTCTCTTCCCCTACCCCACTCACGCTCTGTCTCTCTGTCTCTCTCTCAAAAATAAATAAAAACATAAAAAATGTTTAAGAAAAGAGAAGTATTTATAAAGGCATTGGCTGTTGATGGGAGGCAGAATGTGGTAGAGTCACCTATACAGAGGGGACAATTCAAACAGTTGAGTGGGGGCAAGACAATTAGACTGACAGCAAATTACCTGGTATAACTAAACTAGGGGCTTCAAATGCAGATGTGTGTAGAGGTTTGGCAGAGAATGAAAATGAACAAGGCTGGTGCATGCAAGGGTCATAGGGAATGACTGAGTCTGCAGAGGACTGGAGAGTGTGTGGCTATCCAAAGGGGACAGCAGCTGCTTGGTGATGCATGAGAACACTGTCACACGGGAATGAAGACCTAGTGTTTCCAGAAATTCTGAATTTTTCAAGAAGGGCAGAAATCTAGATTTTCATGTGCTCCCTTCTGATTTTTAAATGTTGACAACTCACAGAACATTTTCAATAGGATCAACTTAATGAAAATATTTTAGATGCAACCTAGCCTAGAGACTGTTAGGCTTGCTTTTCTGAACTTGAGTTATGAGAAACTAAAGTCAGTTGGTACAGACGGCAGAAGACACTGAATGCCAAGCTGAAGACTGATCTTAAATTATAAGGCAAAGAGAAACAGCAGTTGAAGGTTTTTCAGCAGAAGTGGTATGAAGGGTGCCGCTGGAGAATGATGGCCTTGAGCAGTCCACCAATGGTTTGTGGATGAGAGAAAGAGCCGTCAAGATGGCCAGCTTTGCAGCAATTACATTCATTATGGTAGCTGAGTGGATTTGAAACATAAATAACTGTAATTTGTCAAATAACAGATTCCTATCACCATTATCAACTATTTATTTCTACTTTTTGGGGTATATTAGCAAAAAACATAAAAGAAACAATAAAAAATGAAAGAAAATTTACCTAAAGATGGAGCATCCCACTTTGAGGAATCTCTCCTAAACTTAAAAACAATGGCTTACCCTTATGAAGGAAATTGAAGAAGATACAAAGAAATGGAAAAACATTCCATGCTCATGAATTGGAAGAATAAATATTGCTAAAATGTCAATACTACCCAAAGCTACCTACACATTCAATGCAATTCCAATCAGAATTGCACCAGCATTCTTCTCGAAGCTAGAACAAGCAATCTTAAAATTTGTATGGAATAACAAAAGACTCTAAATAGCCAAAGTAATATTGAAAAAGAAGACCAAAGCGGGAGGCATCACAATCCCAGACTTTAGCCTCTACTACAAAGCTGTCATCATCAAGACAGCATGGTATTGGCACAAAAACAGACACATAGACCAATGGAATAGAATAGAGACTCCAGAATTGGACCCACAAAAGTATGGCCAATTAATCTTTGACAAAGCAGGAAAGAATATCCAATGGCAAAAAGACAGTCTCTTTAACAAATGGTGCTGGGAGAACTGGGCAGCAACATGCAGAAGAATGAAACTAGACCACTTTCTTACACCATTCACAGAAATAAACTCAAAATGGATTAAGGACCTGAATGCGAGACAGGAAACCATCAAAACCCTAGGGTTCGAGAAAGCAGGAAAAAACCTCTCTGACCTCAGCCGCAGCAATTTCTTATTTGACACATCTCCAAAGGCAAGAGAATTAAAAGCAAAAATGAACTATTGGGACCTCATGAAGATAAAAAGCTTCTGCACTGCAAAGGAAACAATCAACAAAACTAAAAGGCAACCAACAGAATGGGAAAAGATATTTGCAAATGACGTATCAAACAAAGGGCTAGTATCCAAAATCTATAAAGAACTCACCAAACTCCACACCCAAAAAACAAATAATCCAGTGAAGAAATGGGCAGAAAACATGAATGGACACTTCTCTAAAGAAGACATCCAGATGGCCAACAGGCACATGAAAAGATGCTCAACGTCACTCCTCATCAGGGAAATACAAATCAAAACCACACTGAGATATCACCTCACGCCAGTCAGAGTGGCTAAAATGAACAAATCAGGAGACTATAGATGCTGGAGAGGATGTGGAGAAACAGGAACCCTCTTGCAGTGTTGGTGGGAATGCAAACTGGTGCAGCCACTCTGGAAAACAGTGTGGAGGTTCCTCAAAAAAATTAAAAATAGATCTACCCTATGACCCAGCAATAGCACTGTTAGGAATTTACCCAAGGGGTACAGGAGTGCTGATGCATAGGGGCACTTGTATCCCAATGTTTATAGCAACACTTTCAACAATAGCCAAATTATGGAAAGAGCCTAAATGTCCATCAACTGGTGAATGGATAAAGAAATTGTGGTTTATATACACAATGGAATACTACGTGGCAACGAGAAAGAATGAAATATGGCCTTTTGTAGCAACATGGATGGAACTGGAGATTGTGATGCTAAGTGAAATAAGCCATACAGAGAAAGACAGATACCATGTGTTTTCACTCTTATGTGGATCCTGAGAAACTTAACAGAAGACCATGGGGGAGGGGAAGGGAAAAAAAAGTTAGAGAGGGAGAAAGCCAAACCATAAGAGACTCTTAAAAACTGAGAACAAACGGAGGGTTGATGCGGGGTGGGAGGGAGGGGAGAGTGGGTGATGGGCATTTAGGAGGGCACCTGTTGGAATAAGCACTGGGTTTTGTATGGAAACCAATTTGACAATAAATTTCATAATGAAAACAAACAAACAAACATTAAACAAACAGAACTAATGGCTTATCAAAGAACATGGATGTTTTTGATCTCCAAGATCCTATGATGCATTTTCTACCTCCTCATCTTCCTTAGCTTGGGACTCTCCTCTCAAGCCATATCCTAGTATTATTACCTCAGTCTGACTGTGAAAATTGATAAGGGAGAGGTCCATTCTGTCGACTTAGAACTCTCTATGAAAAACTGAGATACAAGAAGGAAGAAAAATAGTGCCCACACCAAAGTATCCCACATATGTATTGGATGAAATTTCAAAGTCAGACCCAGAAAGTTTAAGTGTGTCTCTAAAATGGAACATGTCAGATTCGTTTATACATCTCATTGAGTGTCTATATTGTGCCAAGCACTGTAAGAAATGAAAACAAGATAAAAATCCTGTCTCACAAGGAGCATACAACTTAATTATTTGATTGTTTATTGGCAACATTATGATATGGGAATAAAGTAGTACAATGCAAGGTAAGAAGTGATACATTTCATGATGGAAACTAGGTAAAGTTCTAGTCCTGTGCCTTTCAATGGAGGGAGATATTAAATTTATTTAGAAGAATTAGGGAAAACTTTAAGTAAGGAGAGATATTTAAGATAGGCTTTGAAAAAGGATTTGGATATTATGAGAAGAAAGTGGGGGTAACAACATTCCAGATAGAGGGAGTAGCATAGCATGAGGTCAGAAGAGGGCATGTTTTGGAAATGCTCACATTGTCAGGACCATAGGGGAAGTGGTCAATAATGTTGGGAAATAAGGCTGGAAAGATAGGGTGGGGCCCTAAAGCCTACTCAAATTTTTTGGTTTTGTAGACATGGAGAAACCCTTAAATTGCTGTGTTCAGAAAATTTATGCAAGAGAAGCTGGACTTTGGGAATATTAACCCCATGCTAACTCTAAGAGGGTTTCCCAAAGTGTGTTCTAAGTACCATTGGTGGTATACAAGATGATCTCTGGTGGTTCACGAATGAACATTTACTTAATAGATCCTTATCTATTTTAATAGAAGCCCACAGAGTTACTAGGGTATTTATATGTAAAAATAAGAATTGGTAATGAGAGCCCCAGAGTTGAAACGATTATGTTTTAAAGAGAGAACCCTAAAATTCAACTCCAATTCACTCCAGAATGATTCTCATTTGGGTCTCCTTACCTGAAGAATTTCTTCCTTGCAAGGGAAAACTGCTTCTCTCTTTCCAGAAAAAAAAAAAATAGAGAATTATAAGAGTTTCCCTCATGTCCCACCCCTGAAGGTGACTTGGCATGCCTTTCTGGAACTTCCAGTTTATTGGGGGAGACACATATTAAACAAAGAGATGAAAATCAAATATAAAATGGCCACAGAGTAAGACATACAAGGAAATGGTACACAATGATTTCAGACACAGGAAAAATTATCTCAGTCACAGAGGCAGGGAAGTTTTTCTTGAGGAAGTGACCTTGAACTGAGGTCTGAAACCTGAAGGTTGAACAGAAATGTAGGGAAGAGCCTTACTTGTAGGGAAAACAGCCTGTGAAAGCCCTGATGAAGAAGAGCCAGGATAATGAAAAACCCAAAGATGTTCACTGTGGTAGGAGTGGTGTAAGCAAGAGTGTGTGTTGGGAAAACTGAAGAGGCAGATGGGTAGAGAGACTATGTTAAGAGTTTTTTGCTGTTCATTTTTAAAATTAATCCTTGATTAATTTTTATTTTATTTTATTTGTAATGTTTATCCACCATTGAGAGAGAGAGAGAGAGAGAGAGAGAGAGAGAGCGCCTGGTGGGGAAGGGGCAGAGAGAGAGAGGGAGACACAGAATCCGAAGCAGGCTCCAGGCTCTAAGCTGTCAGCACAGAGCCTGATGCCAGGCTTGAGCTCATGAGCTGTGGGATCATGACCTGAGCCAAGTCCGATGCTTAACCCACTGAGCCACCCAGGTGCCCCTGATTAATTTTAATCTTTAAGGGGTGCCTGATGGCTCAGTGGGTTAAGCTTCCAACTCTTGATTTTGGGTCAGGTCATAATCTCCCAGTCATGGTAGCATGATGTGTTGAGTTTGGAGCAGAGCATGGAGCCTGCTTGGGATTCTCTCTCCCTTTCCCTCTGAAGTCTCCCACTTGTGTGCATATGCACTCTTGCTCTCAAAAATAAATAAATAAAATTTGACATTTTAATTTTTAAAATTTAGTGGCAATGTTTTATTTATTTATTCTATGGTTACTTCTACTTATGGTTTTCTCTTTATGATAGTGAAAAAGTTGTTTTAAATAAATTAATGGCATTAAAATGACAAATCTATGTAAATAAAAGTGTGGGTTCACAAAATTCCTGCAGGTGACATATGAGTGACTGATATTTGGGAAACATGAAACTGTGGCTTAACTGTGGTCTAATGATGGCACATCACAACTGTAGGACCAAAAGTCTGGAGAATATATCTCATCAGGCCAGTTTTAACATTGAAGACTATTTATTCTAGGCCAAATTCTGTTACGATCTCTTCCAAATGGTGTTATCTGCCCTTTGGCAAAGTGAACTCATATTAAATTCTTGTGTTCCAAATACTATGGTATATCTTATTTTGTTTTAGACACAATGGCCAACCTGCACCATGGGTGGTCGTCAGTATCTTAGCTGTTCCCAAGTATGAACTTTGGCTGTTGCTCACATGGAACAAGATATGAGGTCAGGGACCAGAACAACAGTGACCCAGATGTCATTGTATCGATAGCAAGTGTGTTCCATACTAAGAAATTCTGAAGTTTACATTGGCAGCTCAGAAACTTCCTCTGAAGACATGACTTTGCCATGAGGAAGAATTCTATGAAAGCTCTTGCTTTTTAGTGTATGGGATATTAGAGTTTAAGAAAAATAAGGTTTGTCTAATCTCAGCTCATCCAACTTACAAACGAAACACCTAAAACTCGAGGAGATGACTTACCCAAAGGCACATGGAAGCTTCCGTCCCACATCAACCTTTCATTTCACACCATGTCAGGTAAGAAGAGTGCTAACACAACCAAAGAAGGGGGATTGGAATGTGCATTACAGTAAGATTTGTATGGAACCATCGTCACCAAAGTTTCCCTGCTCGCAGGATTCTGGTCTCCATAGTACGTACCCATCCATTGTGTTTGGTCCATGTGTGGTACTGTTGAAACACGGGGACAACTTCCTGACTCCAAGAGAAGTGGACAAAAACAAGAACATACAGAAGTGAAAGGTTTACTTGTCTTCTGTTTCTGAATCACGTGTGCATTTGGTCATCTCTACCATCCACCGACTGCCATTCAAGCTAAATTTCATCTTGAAAAAGGATGGCCTGGAGAAAAGACATCTGGCTCTACTCATTAATTATGGAGAGCTTCTTTAAGAAATAATATTTAGTTTTGGGAAGAAACTTCATTTGCTTCCCAAGATGCAAATGATGTGGTCATTTAGGCTAAAAAGCAAAATATGTTTCCTGTTTTAAAAAGTGGAGCAGAAGAGAGAGTCCTTTGAGATTTTTTTTTCCTCTATGAAGAATTTAGATCACTTATCGCATGAATTATGATGCAGACACAACCAGATTCCTGTGGCAGGAAGGGGCTAGCAATTGGTTTTTCCCAGGAGCAGTCTTTTGTCCTGGAACAGAAAGAACTCTAGCTTTATAACAGTGTCAATTATTTAATCCTTCTATTTTAGGCTCCTTTTTCTTAAACAGGAAATTTCTGGGGTATAATTGCATCCAATATAGTATGTAACCAGAAAAAGAAGCACTCATAGTATATGATAATGACAAAGAAATATTTCTTTGTAACAATGTAAAATAAGATTAATGAAGCAGATAACCAGTCATATTAAAAAAATTCTTTAACTGAAGAAATCATGGTTTTTGCCTTAATTCATAAACATTAGAAGGAGACTCTAATATTCTAAATCTCTGTTGACAACTATGCATCCAATAAAACTGAACAATAGGGAGATCTCTATGCTTTTACATTTGGATGCAGGCATGCTGTATTTCCTCCAGATCTCTTCATTTCACTATGTCTGGGAGCCAGTCTGTAAAAACGATTGACCATTGGGCTGACTCAACCAACGAGGAATCTTGCACCCCAGTCTCCACCTCTTCTTCCTGACTCACCTTGCAGGAGGTGATACACATTTCGTGGTCTAATTTTGCCTGTGTTGTGGCAACTGCTCAAAGGGAGAAGCATTAACATCAGATGGACAGCTCACATTTTAGAAGATCATTTCCTTTGGCTATTTTAAATACAGAATAAGGTTAGTACCATTCTTAAGGGTTACAGTGATCAGCATGGGCTTTGGCACCAGGAACACCTGGATTAGTGAATCCAAATCCTAATTTCCCCACTTATTAGCTGTATAATCATGGGTAACACACTTAGCATCTCTGAGTCTCTGTGTTTTTCATTCATAAAAATAGAAGTCATTACTCCTTTCCAACATTTCTCTGAAATGTAAATGGAATACAATAATGAATAAGTAGCTAGTAAAATTTTGGAACATAATAGTTGTATAGCAATTAATAGTTATTGTTTCAATTTAAAAGTGTTTCCTAAATTCCAAGTTTTTCATTCCTGATAATAATAATTTATTTTTGTATTCTCAACAGCACCTAACAAAGTGCTTTTGCACAAAATTGTGGTTCAATAAGCATTTGTTGCATTCAATTCAATTCCCAAGTCTGAATGAGCAATAAAACTGACACATGCTGTGTCTGCCAGGAAATACACTGGCAAGGCTCAGATTGTTCACATGTGTTGTTGGAAATGGTCTAAGAGGAGAGAGAAGCCAGGCCTTTAAAAACAGCATTTTGGAAACTATCCAGCAATCAGCTTCACTTATCTTGCAGAAAAGCACAAGGAAGGGGATTCTGTTTCTGAGCTTTTCGGTAGCCTTCATTAAAGCCAATGTCCAGAGAGGTTGGTCAAGAGTCTATTCTATAGAGCAATTGGACCTTGTAAGGCTAATTTATTTTTTATCATGAATAACAAAGGCAGAGTCAAGAAAAGTACTCTCAATGAAATAATAATCAATACAAAGTGTTACTATAAATAAATGCAAATAATGATTCTTATATATTTTTAAAAAACAAACAGAACACATATATCTAAACAAGTGTAGTTAGGACCAATACAGAGAGAGTACTTGAATGCTTTAGGGGTTGGTAGGAAACAAATGGTGTTCTCAAAATGGATTATTTGAAGAGAGTTTAACAGAATGTAGGAAAACCACAAGTTGCTAGCATAATGTCTCTGGGATAGTAACATCAAAGTGCTGTTATCACCTTAAGCCAGTGGTTATGGGAACCTGGAATGAGTGACGTGGAGACGTTACCTTGACCAGAGCTGTGAGTTTCAGTTGAGGGATGCAGTCAACCTCTCAACAACCATTCAAGAAAATGGTTCAATCAGGGGGGAATACCTTTATCTCACTTCCCTTCCTCCAGTTTCTGCCAGTGTTCCCATTTGGAGTCGTATGGCAAAGATACTCGTTGCTGTCATCTATACAAGAGCTCAGAGTAGGGAGGAGAAAATGGGGTGTAGGTTTGGATGGTCAAGATAACTGAATCACTTTTCAAAGTGGTCCTAATGTAACTGAATACAAAGTGGCTTGAGGGGATGCTGTAGACTGAATGTCTGTATTCATATGTTGAAATCTAATCGCCAATGTGATGGCATTTGGAATGAGGACTTTGGGAGGTGATCAGGTCTTGAGAGGATTAATGCCTTTATAGAAAAGACCCCAGAGAGCTCTCTTGCCCCTTCTACCATGTGAAGACATAGAGAAAAGGTGGCTATTTGTGGATCAGGAAGCAGGCTCTCACCAGACACTGAATCTGCCAGTGCCTTGATCTTGAACTTCCCAGCCTCCAGAACTGTGAGAAATAAATGTTTGTTGGTTATAAACCACCTATTTTATGGTATTTTGTGATAGCAGCATGAATGGATAAAGGCAGGGGAGTTAACTGCTCCCTTTTAAAATGAAAATGAAATTAGGAGCTCTGGTGCATTTCCCTTTCTTTGCCTCCTAGTACAGAGATTCAGAATAACAAGTTGCTTTTCCTTTTACAACCCTCACTCCTCACCATCACCAATACTACACCGACCCCCTACACTTCCAAACATGCATTTCTAATAGTTATAGTGCTTAGTTTACCAAGCTGGAATTCCTTCCTGGTATAGGTTGACATCATGTCTATATTTGTGAGTGTAGGGTAGATACCACCTGCCCATTCTTTTGTTACACATTGGTGTGAGCTGGGATAAAGGGAAATGATCATTAAATTAAAAATTACTTTAGTGAATGGATAGAATGTGATTTAACAATATGGTCAGTATTTATGAATGCACTGCATAGTAATAACACTATTTTGTAGCTTTGTAGAATTTGTAAAATGCTATTCATATTATTTTTGCTCAATTTCTAAAATATGAGAAACCAAACTCAAAGAGATTAAGTGCCCCAAGGTCAAGGCACTTCTATGTGGAGGAGTGAGAGCCTGAAGCTACATCTAATATATGCAAATCCAGACCTGTCTACTATAAATACTGGTGTACATGGTATTGACTGAGGATGGCTGAGCATTTTCCTGCGGTCTCCAAAACCTCTCACTTTCATGTTTCTACTTAACGTGTTTCCTTGAGATTAGCTCTTGTAGACTCCTATTAAATTGACAATGCAGTCAGAAAGGGGAGACCTTATATGAATTGTTAGTTTATCAGATTTGTTTTCTAGAAACCTTTTACAGAAGGAAATGGTACAGAATTGTTAAGTTTGCATGAAAGCAAATTAAAAAGGAATTCGTCAGGAGACCCTGACAGCCATGGAATAACATTGTACGTAGGTAAATTGGGGAGCTTTTATCAGGAAAACCAAATGTGACCAACTCATCCTGGGACATTTGGGTTTTAGCATTGAAAGTCTCACATCCTAGAAAACCCCTCAGACCTGGGTAAACAAGGATGGTTGGCCATCGTACAGTGAAACCCTACATTATTCACTATTTAGAAAGCACTGCTTTCATGAAGGAATCATAGCCACTTCTGCCTACATTTCTTTGGCCAAAGCATATCACATGGATGCTCCTGGGTTCAATAAAGTAGAGATAACATAACAATTCTACTGGGAGCAACAAAATTAGACTGTTTCGCCAAGAGTAATACAATCCACTATGACTGGACATCTAATGATCCAACCTAGAGGGAATAGAAGAAGCTTTCAGAGCTCTAACTTCTACTTGTCATGGAGTCACCTGCATCCTTTAAGTTTTTACCAGAATTTAGATTTGGATTTCAGAACTGGAGGGTGTTTCATAGAACATCTGGTTCAGTTCTCTGTCTTTGAACTGGGAAGATGTGACTATCTTTGTCGTAAAAGGGAGGCATCTGATGTCTAGGGGGTTGAATCCCTTAGGTATCCCAGATAGGAAGTGGTAGAGGAAAGGCCCAATCCTTTATCTTATAATCCTTCCTCCTTCTCTCTTTACTGTGCATGGATTGGAACGTGGCTCAAGATTTTTTTATGTGGTTAATTCTCCAGTTGTTATTCAATAGTCTTCATTTTTAAAGTGAGGCCAGAGACATCAACTCTCAAAAAATAAATATCTCAAATTATAGCATTCCAAGTAAAACTTTATTTTCTTGGCTTACTTTTCTTGATTGTTCTAGTAATTTTAAATGTGAAAACATAATTATATCATTGAGTTCATCTCCTAGATAGTATAGAAAACATTCCCCCAAAAGAAATGATATCAACTATTTCCCTGATACTGTAATTGTCTTGGACATAAAATTGATTATTGGACATTGCACAAATATTTTGTTTAGGTGTCTCCACTTTTTACTGAAAAAATAAAAAACCCTTATAATTGTCTTGACTTGAACTAGATCCAGAAGAGTGATGAGAAACTCAAAGGTGGTCAGGACATATGGTACAGAAAGCTGTTGTGAGTTCCTACATTTAAGAGTTCTGAGGCCAGAGAAGACGTGCTTCTCTTCTATTCTCTTGGCTAGATCTCAAGCCAAAGTAAAATGACATGCTTACATATTTGGCCTTTAGTGTCGTCCAAATATCATGAAAGATTATTTTCAAAGAGAATACCTATAACAGCCATGTCATTCTTAAATTAACATATTTCCTTTTTGATCAATTTGGATGCCAGAATGAGCCAGCAGGAATAAGTGATAAGCCATGTACTAATAAGACCTTCTAAAGTCTTCTGCCTACTTACGTATTACCAATTCTCATACCCTCCTACCTGTGCCAAATCATTCTTTGTGCTAGTCTTCTTTAAACCATTCCCTTACAAAGAGACTAATTGGCTCTCAACTTCATGGTGCAACGAGAGTATCTATTTTGGGTGAATTTTGAAACCCTCATAGCCTAATGTCACCCTACTTCTTTATCCTTTTTCTTGGTGTAGATAGGTAAGTGTGTGTGTGTGCATGCGTGTGTTTGTGTGTGTGAACTGTAGTTCATTTACTTAAACACTTGAGATCATCTAAGATGAACTTGATTATATACAGACATATAATATAGCATGTGGAATATGACATATGTTTTTTTCCTGACTCCCCTACCTATTTATGACACTAGTTTTTCATCTGTAATATGAGGGCTAACTAAAATAAGCATATTAAATGCTTAGAATACAGTAAGAACTTAACCAGAAGTAGTATGAAATAGGAACTAGTATAGAAGCAGATATATATACATAAGGGGTATAGGAACAGCAGCAATAGTGATATTGACCTTAGTAGCACAAAGTCCCTGAGTGACACAGCAAAGGTTGCCCTTGTCAGCTCTTTTCCTCATCTCATAGAGGAGCTGTGAGCTGATCACCAAAAACATATGTCATACTCTTTTCCTGGGCACCCAACTAGAATATATTTCCCATTCTTCATTGCAGTTAGGTGTGGCTGTACAAATAAGTTCTGGCCAATAAAATATGAACAGAAATTGTGTATATGACTTCTAGGCCTGGATTGCAAAACCTCTGATACATTTTCCATCCTAATTTCTGGACTTGATCTAATAAAGATGACTCTAAGAACAACTTTTTAAAACCATGTTAACCTTCAACTTGCTTGCTTGACCAATCCTATTGAATAGGTTTGAGCTATCATACATGTTGGGGGACTTTTTGTTGTTGTTAAAGCAGTTAACCCCCACTTAGTAGTACTGAATTTGTATCTTAATTTTTATGTACCTTATCAAAAATTTGTGCACTGTCTTAATGGTAGGGCAATAGGCAACTGATAGCAAGGAAACAGATATTGGAGACTATAAAGATGAACACGCATTTTATGCAGAATGTATCAGTTAGCTATTGCTGCATAACAAGCCACTGTGAAACTCAGTGGCTTCAACAACAATCATTGTTCTCACTCACACATCTGTGGCCACATCTGAGAGACAGCTGTTCAAGACTGGATGTGGGTGGGCATTCAATTTCAGTCTGTAGGCCTGGCTGGCTTCAGATCTTAGAGTTAGGTTGTACTTGAATGTATTCCACGTAGATTCATTCTGGGGCCTGACCAGAAAGCAACAACTATTCAGGGGAAGCTCTTGACAAGGTGCTGGTAGTGGTGTAAGAGGGCAAGCCCAATAGCAAAGCACATTATAAGTATCTGCTTCTGTCATACCTGTTAACAGCCTACTGGCTAACACAAGTCATGTGTCTATACTTAACATCAGTGGGCAGGAAGAATATACTCCTTCCACAGATTTGGAGGAGAGGAAGTGAATATTTGAATAATAGTGTTATCTATCACACTAGGGAAAGTATTTGGTAAAAGCTCTCCTCAGAAATCACTTGAAAAGCAAACCTAGTACCTACTGAGCTTTCTAAGTGAAATTATTAAAATAAATCACATTATTAGTATTGTTTAGTGTTTATAATGTCTTTAAAAATAAACGAGGATCAGTAAGAGTTGAGCTCAGAATTTCCCACTTTGTATACAGCAATGAAATGGAAGAACATAGTGCAGAAATGTGGATACTTAAGGAGTTGGAAATTTCACTGTGAAAGATCCCTAAGTGTGGAGAAGTAAGACTAAAAAAGATTTTGAGCACCAAAAGCCCACTAAAACTTCAGTTAGACAAAGTATCTGTCCCCTGCAGCAAAGTTCAGACTGATGGTGTTACCTCCCCCACCTGCTCACTCCTCCTCACAAGCCTGTTGTTTCATAGGCTTCAGGGAAGCCATCATTAATTTGAAAAAAGTGGCATGTGGGCAAGAAAGTGAAGAAAGAAGTCTAGGAGCATATCCAGGAAGAAACCTGGGGTTTGGTTACTGTCTTTTGGAACTGGCCAAAACATAGGTATTGCCTCAAAAACCTCTAGTCACTAACAACAAACAAACAAACAAACAACCTTGAACCTCTAAGCCACAGAAGTAAGAGCCATGCTCTGACAGTTGTGCTTCCCCAGGGCTTCCTTACACTCTAAATTCACCCTGTGGAAAAACCTCCCGTTGAGGGGAGCCAAGGCCATGGGAAACAGGGATCCTAGGAGCTCCTCCCAGGGAAAGGAATCTGGGCCTAATCAAAAACTTTCCCTACTCCTGGAATAGAAGTGCTTCATAATGCCTACACAGCAGGATCCCATCATTGACATAAACCAATGACATCTGAACATCTCTGTATGTCCCATTTCCCAAATAAGAATTTATATTATGGCTTTCTGGCCTTAGTTCCACTATTGTCCATTGGATGTGTGCGTTTGAGGTAGTGCCGCTAACACGGTCTTTTTAGTTTATAATTTACTGGACCATGAGGAACCACATCTGTTCCTGGGCACATGGATGGACCGCAGTTTTCACTCTCTTTATAGCTGCAAGTGGCCCTGTGATTGAGCTCTGGTCAATGGAATAGGAGCAGGAGTGCAAAGTTTCTCTTCTGAACTTGCACCTCAGGGGTATTCTCCTCCATGTTCTCCTTCCCTTCTGACCAGCAGGAATGAATTAAATCTTCAAGGTGAATTTGGAAGGTGTTTGTTGAAGACAACAGATCTCATCAGCCTTTGTCCCTGAATTCCTGTTTAGAGAAGGGACATCCTTCTGATCTGTTCACCAGTCTTGTATTGTTTCATGAGTGAGAAAGAAGGGTTTACTGTGGAACCATTATGTACTTTGGGGTCTATTTTGTGAGCCCACCTTAACGAATACACTTGGCACTATCAAGGGACTTACCATCTATAAATGTATTCTGTCCTTCAGTCTGGGGACCATGCTGGGACTGCCTGGGGCTTATAAAAGCAATGCACAGTCAATGTTTTCCATTCCTGAAACCCTGCTAATGCTGGGAAATAGTGATTGCAACAGTGTTATGGTATATATGGAAAGCGTGATTTGATTTGATTTCACAGCCAAATCAATGGGACAGTGCAAGGCTCTGCAACATGATTTTGCTTTTGTATATGTCTGTCTGATGCTTCCCCTAATGTTTAAATCAAATAGAATACAGTATGCCAGAGCATTGAATCAGAAATGTTCCATTTTTCTATAACTTTAATTCTTAAAGCATAAGCATTTACTAAATGTCTGAAGAGTAGAAACTCCCTTTTCATTTTCAAAACAATTGTTTACATGTACCAGCCCCAGCCCATTACTCATGTGTTACTTATCCTAGTAGATTTACAGAGAGATCAACTCTGAACAAAAAAACCCTCCTCCTGCTCTCATTTGTGATTGCACAACCATTTCATTACCCTGAAGTTATGGGAAATATTTTAGGGATTTTATTATTGTTTTTTTTTTTACATCGGAAGGATTACTTTTTTTTGGTAGTTTACTTGTTATCTGTAATCACACGTGCAGATATAAATATTTTACAACTAGAATTATGCACTCTGATGTAGGTTCCTGGTGATGAGTTATGTGTAGCTCTTGGCCTCACCCTGCCAACAGCAGCAGATACCTATAAATATCTCACCAGCTCTGCATGCCCTCTGTAAATGTTTGCAGTATTTATTCTGTCTGTGAAGTTGTTCAGATGGAAGATTTAGATCTTTGACTTTCTTCGTTTTTTAATATTTCCAAGGCTTCATTCCACTGACTGGAAAGTGGAGATTTGAAACCTATCTCTAAGATTTAGTACCAGTATAAGTAACATTTCCCACCCTGCATGGTACTCTGTGCTCAGTAAATGGTAGCCAGTGTCATTTAGTATTTCAAAGAGTCAGTGCATGGCATTTAAGTCCATTTAAGACCAGGGACTCTGGAGGCTGAGAGACTAATTTCAAACTTTGGCTTTGCCACTAATTAGCCACGGGTCTTACACAAACTGCTTATTTTTCTATGACTCAGTTTTCCTGCCTGTAAGTAGGGAAGAATGATCTGACCAACATAATGGGTTGTCATGAAACTAAATTTTTTAAAGAAAATCAAGAGCTTGGGCGCCTGGGTGGCTCAGTCAGCTAAGCATCCAAATTCAGCTCAGGTCATGATCTCCCAGTCTATGAATTCAAGCTCCGCATTAGGCTCTGTTCTTATGGCTCAGAGCCTGGAGCCTGCTTGGGATTCAGTGTCTCCCTCTCTCTGCCTCTCTCCTGCTTGTGCTTTGTCTCTCTCAAAAATAAATAAACATGAAAAAAAAATTTAAGAGAAAATCAAGTGCTTTAGCAGTTTCTGATACATAGTAAAGGTTCAATATGTGGTAATTACATGTTCATATATTAAACACACATGCATGCGTGCGTGCACACACACACACACACACACACACACACACATCCATATATCTCTCCACATGATCAGTTGCTCAATTTTCCAAAAGTTATATTGCTTATTTAGGTCCCTATTTTATCAATAATTCTTCTTAGATGCAATGCTTTCTTCTAATAATGTCTGATAGCATGTCATGCTTTTTTTTTTCTTTGTCATTGAACCACATTTGTTCTGATAAATTAGTGTTCCCATTTTAATCAGCTCATTTAGTGGAACAAAGCTCATATGCTTATATGCTGAATGACCCTTGTGGGACCTTCACTTAAAGTATAGCTGGATTTCTCCATATATATGTTAAATTATTAAGTGCTGAGATCTTTTATTCTCTGGGTTTTTTAAAAATTTTTTTAATGTTTATTATTATTTTTTTTTTTGAGAGAGAGAAACAGTGTGAGCAAGGAAGGGACAGAGAGAGAGAGAGGGAGATACAGAATTCGAAGCACGCTCCAGGCTCTGAGCTGTCAGCACAGAGCCCGATGCGGGGCTCGAACCCATGAAATGTGAGATCATGACCTGACCCAAAGTCAGACGCTCAACTGACTGGCACCCTGGTTTGTTTTGTTTTGTTTTGTTTTGTTTTGTTTTGTTTTGTTTTGTTTTTAATGGTGATTCTCCAGTTGATCCACATGGCTATCTCTTCAAGGAGAGAGGCTTTCTTTCATATTTGAGGCTTATGTCACAAAAGCCCAATCAGTCTGTATTTGAAATATAGCTGTGCTGACATCTCAGAGCCTGGAGCCTTGGTTCGGATTCTATGTCTCCCTCTCTCTCTGCCCCTCCCCTGCTCGTACTCTGTCTCTGTCTCTCTCTCTCTCTTTCTCTCAAACATAAATTTAAAAAAATTAAAAATTTTTAAAAAAAGAGAGGGATCACATTCACATAACTTTTGTTACAGTAAATTGTTATAGTTGTTCTATTTTATTATTAGTTATTGTTCATCTCTTGCTGTGCCTAATTCATAAATTAAACCTTATCTTTGGCATGTGTATGTATAGGGAAAAATATAGTATATATAGGGTTCAGTATTAGCTGCGATTTCAAGTATCCCCTGAGGGTCACAGAACACATCCCTGCTCATTTGGACCAGGCACCTATTCCACAACCACATCAGATCTTTTGGCTTCACTTCTCTTTTGGTCACTTGTTGAACCCTAGCTACTTCTAGGACACCTAACCTGGTGTGGACTTGGACCAAACTCTTGCAGCGAAACTCAGCAGCACCTTGCCTAGTGTCTGTAACTTGCCCCACAAGCTTTTTTCCTGCGGCGGTGCTAAGGGATGAGATACTATTAGGTCTTCTTATACACATATGGGCAACCTGGATATGCAGGGGGATTTCCCCTACTGATTGATAACACAGAGGAAAGGGGCTCCCCATCAGTTCTGCAGTAGCCGGAATCACTGTAGGGAGCAGCAAAAGTATTAGTGATGACAATAATATCAACTTTCATTTAAGTGTCTACTGTGTACCAGGTAGCATGCGAAGCACTTCTCATATGCTATTGCTTATATCCCCTCAGCCTCAGTTTCTTCATCCATAAAATGGGGATGATATCATTGCTTATCTCAAACGGTGAATGAGGTAACTTCTGTCAAGCAGGCAGCCCAATGCCTAGTACACAATAAATGCTCAGTTAGTATTACGTTTATTATTGCTGTTGTAACTCTTCAGTTTCTGAAGGGTTGCCTCACGGAAAAGGAGAATCCTTATTTTTTTCCCCCAGAAAATAAAATAGAAGCCAGTGAATGGAAGAATGCAAAAGATTTCAAATCCATAAATACAAATTTTTTTTCAACAATTAGAGCTATTTCATGGAATGAGCTATCCACATAATCCCTGAGCTATTCACTAGAAGAAGCCAGTTGAATGAATTTCTGCATGGGATGCCCCAAAATAGCACTGTCCAGTAGACATATATGCAAGCCCACATAAAATTTTAAAGTTTCAAGTAGCTATATTTTAAAAAGTAAAAGAGAAACAAGTGAAATTAATTTTAATAATATATTATTATTATGCCAAATATTTCTAAATTATTATAGATTTCAACATATCAATGTATTTTAATGGTATATTTTGTCTTTTTAAAATGTTTATTTATTTATTTTTAATGTTTATTTTATTTTTTGAGACAGAGAGAGACACAGCATGAGCAGGGAAGGGGCAGAGAGAGAGGGAGACACAGAATGTGAAGCAGGCTCCAGGCTCCGAGCTGTCAGCACAGAGCCCGATGCGGGGCTCGAACTCATGAACTGTGAGATCGTGACCTGAGCTGAAGTTGGACACTTAACCGACTGAGCCACCCAGGCACCCCTAAAATGTTTATTTATTGACTTGAAAGAGAGAGAGGGAGAGTGAGAGCAGGGGAGGGAGAGGCAAAGGGTAAGAGAGACAGAGAATCCCAAGCAGCCTCCATGCTGTCAGTGCAGAGCCTGACATGGGGCTTGATCGCATGAACCTGGAGATCATGCCCTGTGTCGAAATCAAGAGTCGGCCACTTAACCAACTGAGCTACCCAAGCGCCCCTCTGATCTGTATTTAGATGTTATAACATTCACAGTTGGAAAAGTAGCTTCTCCTACCCGTGTTGTTCCAGACATGCTTGAAACTTTTACAGTAATAGAAGCATTAGCTTTTAAATTTAAGTTAAAATGAATTAAAATGCAATAAAATTAAAAATTCTTTTCTTCAATTCCACTAGCCACATTTCAAGTGCTTAGTAGCTGTATGAAGCCAGTGTCTTTCATACTCGGTGACACAGCTCTAAAACACAAGTGTCAAGAAGTAAGAGATTAGATTAAATGATCCCTGAGTTCTCCAATCCCAATGAGCCTATGACTAAATCAATTAAACAGTTATCTATTCTAAGTCTGTTAGATGCCTGGTATCATGCTAAGCATTTTGATGGCATTTAAAGAGGAATAAAAGATCATTGGACAAGTAAATGATACCACTAAAATTTTGGTCAACTGTGAAAGACTGATACACATAAAATGAGCTATTCAGAAAAATAGCTGGGTAATTTTGGCAGTCTCCACAGCAGATACGACAAGGGTGGCATTAATTTATGGATGGAGATGAAAGGAAAACTTACCCACTCCACCTCAAGCACAGCACAAGCAATACCTTGGGGCAGTGTGTGTGTGTGTGTGTGTGTGTGTGTGTGTGTGTGTGTGTGTTGTGTTGTTCTTGTGACAATTTGACCTGTCTTGTTAGAGCATGAATGGGTATCAGGGAATCAGGGATGGAAAAGAAATTATTTATTAGTAGAGGTCAATGATGGAAAAATGAGATAATAGAGCCTCTGGATATATAGATCATCTGGCCAAATTATCTGATATCTGGATCTCAGATATAACATCCCTTAAAAATTTAACCATTTTTAGAACTAACCAACAACCTCTCTGTGCTTATAAGCCATCACCACATGGGGGGTCAAAGATGTGTAGTTTTCAGGCTAAAAGTTTGACACAAACAAAATTAATTTGATTTAAAAATTTATTTTTGACCCCAGAGTTCTTTCATTTTTTTCCTTTTCCATACATAAACTTGAATGGTAAGACTCAGGTGTTTTCAAACAAGGCTTGCTTATATAAGGAAAGGGACTAACATTAACTATCTTTTAAGAGCTATAATTAGATTAAGTTCTTTACACATGCTTTGCCAATTAATCTTCATAGCAACACCTTGAAGAAGTATTATTACTTCTCTATTCTAGAATGTGGAAACTGAGCACTTAACTCACTTGAAAACTGCACAGGTGGTACTTGAACCTGAACCTGGCATTCCAGATATCATGCTCACCCATTACATTGTGTAGTGCCCAGATATGCTGACATAGCTTTAATAATGATCAAGATGGAGTGGGACACATGCTCCTTCCTTTTCTGAGTGACAGAAGTGTCAAAATATTTGCAGCAATGTCTATTCCTGTACATCTTACCAAGTTTCCATTGGTTTAGAAAACTTCAAAGGAAGTTTTCAGGGGTCATGATTAGTGGCTTATAGAGTTCGGTTAGCATCACTAAGTCCCATGTCCACTTGTTGCCTACTTAACTCTCATTAACCATGAGTCCATGGTCACTGGAAAAAGTGGCTTAGAAAGTGCAAATTAGGGTACTGAATTCTCTCTCATTAGTAGACCAAGATCATTAGCCTCTGTAAGTCATTGGACAGGTTAGAGATTTTTACTGTGGGCTTGATTTTCTTATTTAAACTGTCTCTTTGCAAAAGATATTTGCAAGGGTGTGTTTTTCATTCTAGATAGGAGAAAAACAATGACACAGAGAAGCAAAATGAGTCATTCAAATTTCCTGTCCTGTGACAACTCTGTGACTAGAGCCCAGGTATTGGACCTTAGCCCAGTAATATTTTCACACCAGCATATCACCTCTTAAAAATCAAAAGTGGGGTGCCTGGGTGGCTCAGTCAGTTAAATACGTCCAATTTCATCTTGGTCATGATCTCACAGTTAATGAGTTTGGGGTGCCTCATCGGGCTCTGTTCTGACAGCTTGGAGTCTGGAGCCTGCTTCAGATTCTGTCTCTCTCTCTCTCTGCCCCTCCCCGCTTGTGCTCTGTCTCTCTCTCAAAAATAAATAAACAATTTTCATATTAAAAATAAATAAATAAAATAAAATAAATAACATTGAAGCGACTGAATGGCTCAGTCAGTTAAGCGTCCGACTTTGGCTCAGGTCGTGATCTCACAGTTCCTGAGTTTGAGCCCCACGATGGGCTCTGTGCTGACAGCTTCCAGTTCTGTGTCAACCTCTCTCTGCCCCTCCCCTGCTCATGCTCTGTCTCTCTCTCTCTCTCTCTCTCTCTCTCTCTCTCTCTCTCTCAAAAATAAATAAACATTAAAAAATAAGTAAATAAACATTAAAAAGTCAAAAGAATTCACAAAATATCAGTACAAGAAGTTTGGATTGTTTTGTACCTAGAATGCAACGGTTTGTAGGTCTACAGAAAATGCATTATCAGCTGGATCAGCTACTCAGCGGATATAATGTAGTACATATATTGAGCGCTTACTCTGTGTCAGGCATGGAACTGACTTCTTACCTCATTATTCCACCTAATCTTTAAGAACCCTGAAGTTAGGTGTTAATTTATCCTTCTTTTACAGCTGAGGAAATAGGCTTGGGGAAGTTGAGTGTCTTTGTCCACATACTCAGCTGATAAGGAGTTAGACTGAATTCATATTCTATCCATGGGTAGGGAATTCTTGGATTTTGTTGGTTGGAACTTCCTGGAAATTGATTTATTTTACAAATTCACCACCAAATTTGGCCTGAAGATATCAGGAAATCCTGAAACAAGGAAGCAATAATTCCAAGCCACAGGAATTTGTCTCTTCATTTATTCAACAATTTATTATATCCTAGAGTGATAGTATATTGTTGGAAAACTCATAAAAATAAATGAAATGATGGGCAAACACATCCAAAAATTGGGAAGAAAGATGTGTAAGGGCTTAATTTCTTAACTGTTGAATCTGTTGCTTTTTTTGTATTGTTTGTTGAAAACACAAATCTATAGAACACTCTACACCTATTACATGAAAACAGCTGCAGTGCACATTCAGTTTATTCCCCAAAGTATGGACAAAGTCTGACACTCTAATTTGAGTCCTTGAGGGAGAGAATATTGTGATTTTAGTAGATTCAGGCTCAGTCTGTATAATAGTGGCCCTGATCCAATCTCTGGCTCTAGGTACATACATTCCTTAGAAGATGATTCTGCTATGATAAGTTTTCTTCTCTATTTTCCAGGAATACTCTATAGAGAGCAATTCCATCTTGGCCAAGTACAAGGTGACCTAACCAGACTAGTCTTTTTTTCACATCCTTTATACTCGGTAATAAATTGGAAACTTTGTAAGTGGGATAAGAACACTGTGACTTCTTCTGTTGCCCCCAGAGGCAGTAATTATTGCTGTTATTCTAATTACTATTTATACACAAGTGAATTCTGCATTTGCCTTTGAAGTATGTTAATGCCTCTGAAGACTGGTTAGGGGATGACATTTCAAGGCTGACTCTTCCTTGTCTTTAACATGAGCTCTTTCAGTGGAATGATCATGAAGTTCCTACTGCAGTAATTCTTACTTTCATGAGAATATTTTATTCACTATATGTCACTTAGAAAGGATCTTAATGAAAAATGCTCCAGCAGTAAGCTCACTCAACAATGTGCCATTCTTTTAATATTTTGTTCCTTCATCTCTAAATATCTTGAAAATTATAGGCAGTATATCCTACTGGTTAAGGCAGCTGCTTTGGAGCCAGATAGCCTAATCCAAATTTTGGCCCCACTACTTATGAGAAATATGAAAGAAGTCAATCACATAACCTTCTCTGTAATTGGGAATAATATTATTACCAATCTCAAAGCGTTGCTATACAGATTAAATGAATTCATACAAATAAATTATGTAATATAAAAAAGAATGATTTTTTGAGAAGTATCATTATTATTATCATCTGTTTGAAATGAAAGATTGATGGCTTGATAAAGTCCTTGAAAACCAACTCAAACCTATCTACTGTATATATATATATATACAAATATAATATATTTATATATATATAGTATATATATACTCTATATATATACTCTCTCCCTCTCTCTCTCTCTCTCTCTCTCTCT